>NC_058130.1:120694508-120724421 GCF_016433145.1 Gracilinanus agilis | reverse complement strand
TCTCTTTCTCTCTCTGTATCTCCCTCTGCTTTGTGTGTGTGTGTCTTTGTGTGTGTGTGTGTGTGTGTGTGTGTGTGTGTGTGTGTGTGTGCAAAGAATGAGAAGTGGAGGAAGGTGGAAGAATGGTATCAGTGGGGGTGGGAGAAGAAGAGGGGAAAGAGAGGAAGAGGGAATTAAAACTTAGAAATGAGTTTTAGGCATGTCTGACCTGAATACTCTCTACCCATCTAGACAAGGATAGAGTTAGGATGACTTGGGGCCAATTCATACCTGGGAAAAATCTTGGCTCTGTTCTGTAGAACAAATCTGTAAGATTACTTATTAAAGAGAAAATGCTGATCTGTTTTTGGAAGAGGGAGTTCTTTACTGGCAGCTATTTGTGCTGATTAAAGTCGTAGGTCCCGTATTTTTTTTAAAGTATGTAGCATATATGAACATAGCTACTACTGCTGCCAAATATACATATAAATGCCTATAAATACACCTGAATGCAATACCAGCTGTGTCTGTAGTACTTGAATTAATCTGTTCCTTCCCCTCTAGCTCTCAGAATGTTAATAGTGAAATGTTAATTTATCTGTTTTAAAATCTGAGTGTGATTTAGAAACAGAGAGCAGCATCTTTCCATATAGAAATATATGAGGAAAGGACACAGATAGAAAACAGTAATATTTTTTTTTTTTTTTTGCTGTGCAAAGCCACAGCAAAAAATAAACGATTACTAAACAAATGGGGCACAAATGGAGTTCAGGTAGCTGAAATCCAAGGAAACTAGAATGACAGGAAAATATTTTTAAAAGGTCTTTAAGGTTCTATGTAAATCTACTGTTTTCTTTAGTGGCCCCTGAGGAGATAATTTTTGGATGCCATTTTCAACATGGGAGCAAAATAGCAAAGAAGACAAGGTTGAGTCCATGAATTTCTTGTCCTTACTAGATTAAAACAACAACAACAACAACACCCTCTCTCCCCTCATTAAAGATAGAAAATTTAGACATGCTATGAATCTGAAAAGATGAATTTCCAAAACGCCCTTATTTCTGCCGGAGCTAACCCTAGAAATATAGTCATATTGGGATAGGAACCACCTGGAAAGAATGAATTGTAATCCAGCTTCCTAAGCTTCACTTGTCAGCTCATCATTATTATCTCATAATGGGGATAAAACCAGAAAGTAATTTGGGGACCCATTCTCTATGCTAATTATTATCCTAATGGAGAAAGAGCCTACGAGTGAGATACATGCAATACTATACTAAGTGACTAACAGCACACATGGGTGCATAAGGAATGTGAAACAGAATGCAGAAACTTTAGCTAAAAGAATTTAAATCAAACCATGTAGGCAGTGTCTGCACCGCAATATATATTAAAACCCTCGTATGTCCAAGGTTTTGGTGACAAAGAGATGAAAAACAATATAGCCCTTTTGTTAGAAGAACCTAAATTTCTCTAAGGATAACACTATACACACATATATGCAAATATATATGCAGATATACATGTATATCTTGCATACATATGGTCTTTGTATTTGTATATACACATGTCCGTACAAGTATACCTAAATAAAAATTAAAGGTTTTCTTCATTTAAAAAAATAAAATACATATATTTATTTATATACACACATACATTATAAACACACACAAAGATAAGTATTACACAATGTACTTCAAAATTGGAACAAAGGAAAGATCTTAACAAAGTACTTTGGAAAGTTTTAAGTAAAGTTATCTTCTTTCTAAGGGTGCCAGTACCCTACTAGTACAGGTCCTCATTACCTCCCATCTAAACTATTGCAATAGTCTGCTGGTTGACTTTTCTGCCTCAAGTCTCTCCTCACTTCAGTACATCCTCCACTCAACTATCAAATTACTCTTTGGTCTGATTGGATCTTTGCCTCCTTTCAATAGACTCCAGTGGCTCCCTCTTTCCTCTAAGAATAAATATAAAACCTGTTAAGCATGGACAGACCTTCAGAATTTGTCTCCCTCCAACATTCACAGTATTCTGATACTCAATACTTTCTTGCCACTGTCCCGCCAAGGTACACTTTGATCTAGTGACACTTGCATCCTTTCTGTTTCTCACACAGGAACCTCCATCTCCTGATTTTGCCTTATTTTATCATATGTATGATATTCTCTCCTTTCTTATCTCAGTTTTGTGCCCTCTTTGGCTTTCTTCTAGTTTTAGTCAAAAGCATGTAGACTCGAAACTACCACACCAATGCAATTATCAACAATTTGGAAATAAGTCTTGAACGATGACACATGTTAAAACCAGTGGAAATGCTTATCGGCTATTGGGGGGGCGGGAAGTTGGGGGGTGAAGGGTAAAGTAAGAACATGAATCATGTAACCATGATAACTTTTCTAAAAATTAAAATTATTTTTAAAAAAAGCCTATCTTCTATAAGAATCCTTTCTTGAACAACCTTATGCTAGTTCCTTTCCTTCTGTTGATTATCTCCAAATTATCCAATGTATATCTTGATTTTAAGTAGGTGTTTTCACATAATCTCTCCCATTAGATAATGAACTCTATGACATCAAAGAATGTTTTTACCCCTTCTTTGTACCCCCCAAATTTAGAAGAGTGCCCATTCCATAGCAGGTATCTCAAAATGCTAGTTGACTGTGTGGCTGAAGTAGAAAACGTAGAAGGGTCTGTAAAGACTTCATGGAAGCAGCAATACATAAATAAAGTTTTGAAAGAAAAGGAAGAGATGATGAGGGAGTAAATTCCAATTTTGTGAGCTGAATTGAAAGGATGAATGAATGGAAGAGAGAAATAACAAGAGAAAATATAGTATCAATTTGGCAGTGAGGTTGTGCCAGTGAGATTTGTCTTCTGGTGTGTTTGAAGCCTCCCTCAGCCAAATTAGCTGGACAAACTTGCATAAATCACTTTATCCTCTTTTAGCCACAGTTTGCTCTCTGGTAAAATGAAGGAGTTGGACTTGATCTCTAAGGTTCATTCAAATCCTATATTCCTAATACTCTGTGAGTAAATAAATTCAAGTGGAGTGAAATAAGACTGGAAATTAAGAACTTTATCATTCAGAATCCTTCATGCCAGCTCCTGGTGCGGGTAATATGGAAGATACTAAGGAGTGTGAAACTGGCTTTGAAGTAATCAGGTCTCATATCATTTTTAAACCTAACATATTTAATTGGATTTGATATTCAACTGGTAACTCCAACAGGGAACAGAGATTGTCAGTGAAGTAACTGTCTCCATCTGTCCCATCCAGTTGGCAAGTAGTTCAATATAAACTAATTCAGTAGTTTGTTTTCTCCATGAGACCCAGGTAATAAATAGCTTCAAAATAGTGCTGGTTCCATCAATTAAAGTTTTCATTATGTTATACTTTGCATCCAATTCTTATGCTGGCTAGTTAGCATTATGTGGTGGAAAGAACACTGAATGTGGAGACAGAAAGTCTGGGATTGAATCTTACTCTGATGTTTATGAGCCACGTGACTGGAAAAGTTGTATAATATTTTTTTATCTCTTTGTTTTCTTATATCTTACTTTGTGGCATTTTTGTCTATGTAAATTTGTTGGTCTAGGCCAGCACTGTCAAACTCATAAAAATGAGCCCACTAATCTAAATATAGCAATCTCTGAGGGCTACGTGTTGACTTAGATTTAAAAAAAACATGCTATATATGATTGTGTTTTTATTTTATTAACCATTCCTCAATTATATTTTTATCTGGTCCAAGTTGCACATGGGAATAATATGAATGTCAAGAACCCAGAAACTTCAGCTTTATGTTTGATATTTCTGGTACAGAGATTCCCAGCATGAGCAATTCTCCTTCCCTAATGCCTATCAGTACCCAATCTGAATTTTAAAGTTTTATTGGGTTATTTAGGATATTGATAAATCAAATGATTTGCCCAGGCTAACTCAATTAGGACACTTTAGAGGCAAGAACAAAACCTAGGTCTTCTTGACTCTAAAACAGGGATCTCTACAGATTAGTACATGAGGTTATATAACCATGATAATATTTGAATTATTTATCTCACTTGGGAATATCAATTAGGAAAATTATAGGAATGTTGGTTCACTGATTGTTGCCCTTCATACTCAGACACTAGTGACATCTTTCCATTTGTTTATAAATTAGGTTTAAATGAGGAAGACTTGCACAAAGTCATCAGTCTCATTCTCTCTTTCAGAGTCATCAAAGTTGAGTGGTAGGATAAAATTCAAGGTGATTGGTGATGGTCAAGGGTTGCAGTAGAAAACCTTGACATATTTTTATGTGTAACCAAGCTCTAAGTGCTCCATTGTGCTCTCTTTTGCTGCCTTTATGGACCTTGGAAAAAATTGTTCTCATTTGCCCCTTACACTAAGAGAAGCCTTCACGTGCCTAGGGTAGATGCCTCCCTAACCCATCAATGGGTTTAAAGCCTTTTGCTTACCCTCAACCAATTGTTACCAGGTGTAGCTGCTCTACATGCTACAGCTTCTTGGAGCCACATATAGGAGCTAGGCAGCAAATGGATCCCAAAGGTGAAAAGGAGTCCTGGAAAAAGCTCATCAAGTCCTCTCCACAGGTAGTAGTATTCATTAGGAAACTATAAACAAAGTATTATAGAAAAGAGATCTCTTACGAGGTACAGCTAGATCTCATTTAGAACTAATAATGAATCCCTCAAGAGACTGCATGTATTTAAATTTGCACTATTAATGATAGTTTTTATAAAACATGGGAATTTCTTCCAACTCAACAAAAATATACACTGAAAAATGAAATAATAGGAATACTTTGTGGTATTTTTTATTTCCACTCATCAGGAACTAGATATACTACCTTTATGACTACTTTTCTATAATGCAATGTGAGGTTAAATCCGATGTTTTGACTTTATTTAATAAATCAAATTAAATACCTCTGTAAAGAAGTTCTATCTGAAATGCTGACCAAATTATTGAGATAGGTGGTAGCTTTCCCTCATAGGAAAATATTTTACCCTGTATCTATTTATTGCAGATACCTATTATTGATTATGTTTGAAATAAATCTACTTCAGTCATTTGGGTAGAGTCATATTCCAATAAATTTCCTAAATCAAATTATTTTAATTAAAAGTAAATTTTGAAAGTTTTTCTTAATGATAACATTCATGTTAATCACTTTAAATGTTATAATATGTTTCCCCAATTTATCATCTCACCTTTTTGAAGAATAAATATATAGAATAAAATGAAAATCATTTGCTTGTTCATTTATTTGTTCTTGGAAACTTAAGCTCTTTATATTTCTCCAGGATTATCTTAAAGAGTAAAAAAGATATCATTTTTCTTCATTTAATCAACATGAAACATAGATGTTCAGAGTTGGAAAGACTTCAAAAATCATATACAAGCCATGCATTATGAAGAGGAATCTTCTAGTTATTAACCTTAATGACTGATAACTAATGCTCCACTTAAGGTCTTTTGGAATGAGGAACTTATTGCCTCCGGATCAGTCCATGCTACTGTTGGACAATTTTAATTATTAGTAAGTTTTCCCCTTTATATCAAATCAAATAGCTCTCTCTGGAACTTCCTCCAGTTGCTTATAAATCTACTGTCTGGGACCAATTAGAACAAGTGAAATCCCATACATATGTGGTATCATTTGTCAAAGCAATCCATGCCTAAACTCTTAGCATTTGTTTCATGTAATCCCTGGATACTCCTAGAACTTTTTGTCAGTTCCACCTTTTCATATGAGAATTGGTGAGTACCCATATTTGCATGCAATTTTATATTCAAGAAAAATATAGTAAAAATTTAAGTTTATTAATACTTCCATTATTGATTATTACTCAATAAAATTAATGTGAATGCTAAAAGTAAAAAAGAAAGAACAAAATGTCAGGAATTTATTATATTTACAAAATATATTTAAAGAATCAATTTAATTCTCTGATGATCATTATATTCCACAATTATCAAATTTTTAGTGTAGTGAGCTTATATTTTAAAAGATAGTCCATTCATATCACCACCTTCTCAGAAATAAGAATCTATGGGTGTGGAACACTGCACAATATCTTTTTCAATGTATTGGTCAGTTTGGCCAAAATGTGTTTTCTTTTTTGCTTTTATTCTTCATTGTAAAGAATGAGTTTCTGTGAGGAAAAGTTAATTGGGAACAAAGGCAGAAAGAAAGCTAATGTGAAGAAAATATTTTAATTAAATATTTTTCTTTGTCATTTTTATATTAAAAATTATTATTGGGTCACCCAAAGGGAAGTACAAAGATTCAAAGTTGGCATGTAGGCTATATCACATTACCAATAAAAACTGAATAAAAGATTCACAAAAGTAGATAACAGGGACATTTATGATGGGTGAAAAAATAAACCAGTGATGTGGCAAAATTGAAGGATAATAATACTCAACCTATGCATTTCATTGGTATTCATATAATAGTGAGATTTCAAGGGAGAAAAGTCCCTCAGAACAATGGAAAAACCTTCAATAGACAGTTTGGAGGAATACATGAATAAGAGAAAAATGGTTTGGGCAGGAATGGATAGGTTAGGATCTGCATTATTAAAGGGAAATCCTCTTTCAATGATATCACAGATCCATCATGTCATCAGAGTTCTATCATAAACTAACAAGACACTATTATATAGAAATGTACTTAGGTCTTCCAAAATTAGTTTGTTTTACCTACCCATAATAATTGAAACCATGATAATGCAGTCAACATTTCAAGATTGTCTAACTCATGAAAATCCCTAGCTCAGTAAAAGAAAGTATTTAATTTTAATAAAAGGTATAGAGAAATGTCATCTTTATTCTGAAAAAAAAAGAATTATTTAAAGATGATCGAGATTTAGAAATCACATTGAGAGAATGAAAATTCTTTAGAAATCTGACCATAGCCAGAATTAGAAGTTATTATAAGACTCAGAATAGGAATTACAAAGAGAGGGCTTTAAGATTGGAAAAGTGTTTTATGAATATATTCTCATTTTACCATAACAAACACCCCAGGAAGAAGGTGCTAGGTAATGTTATCTTCATTTTAAACATGAGGAAATTGAGACAAAGAGAATTAAAAAAATTATTCAGTCATTTATCTAGTAAGTGGCTGAGAATGGATTTCTTCTCAGTCCTTCTTGATCCCAACTCCAATGCTCTATCCCCCACAACACCAAGTTGTCGAAATTTAACTTACTTTGCATTAAAAAAACTATTTCTTCCCAAGGTTCACTATTTCATTAGTCAAGAAGTTAGATAAATTCAGTTTAGGTCACTATTAAGGTCTGAAAATCCTTAGTTCAATGATCTATTAGTCTCCATAGTTAGCTATTTACTGTAGAAATTAGACAAATTCAGCCTAGGTCACCAACAATTGTAAATCCTTAGACCAGTACTCTATCAGATGCACAACTTAGGTATCTAAATTTAATTCATTTAGCATTAATACTACTATTGCTCCCCAAGGTTAGTTATTTGGCTACTCAGGTTTTTAGATAAATTCAGCTTAGTTCACTACTAAAACCTAGAAATCTTTTCCCAGTACCTGCAAAACTAATAAAGGGTGCTCAAGTGTTGACTAATGAGTTTGAAACTACTTGCACAGCATGTAGCTTTGGGTATTGGGGAATGAGTATTTTAATTGATAATAGTTTTGAAAAATTAACTTTAGCTTGGATGAATGCATTTTAAAAACATTAACTCTAGCATTCCTGATTTTCCATCCAATGCTAAGTAAAAATTACAAGCTGGTGGATATTTTACCAGTTTGTGAGCTCTTTTGTTCCTCTCTCCAGTACCTTATCAGTCTGTAATCAAAACAGATAATTATTTTGATGTTCAATCTTAATAATGTAATTATAGTCTCCTTCTGCCTTATTGGAAAAATTAAAAATGCTTTACTAATATAATGTAGTTGATTATATTTCACAAGGAGCTTCTGTTTATTCTAGCATTCAATATGAAGCCAATAATTTAACTAGAAAGCAGGACAACATTTCCTAAATTTAGTCTACATCTGTGACTAATAAAACCCAAGACCAACTTCCAATTGTCAAAAGGTAAGGAGAGTGAGTTTGAAGTGATATTTAACTTAATCTTTGTATATGACCAATTATAGACTTGGAGTTGGTTTGTAGCTAACAGGTGACCCATAGGTTACTCCAAGAGGACCTGTCCATTTCTCCATTCAACCAATTCAGCAAGTAATACAGTTAAGAGCAAGTTTCTCCAGATGACCATAGAGAAAAGTTATTTTCCCCTTCTAGTTTCACAAAGATGGAATCTCTAACTAGAGGTATGCTCTTATGATAAGCATAAGAATGTTGGCTCAGGTATTCACTATCTTCATTTTTATAAGGCTCTGCTTTGTGATAGGGGCTGAGGATATAAAGATGAAAAATGAGAATCACATTTCATTGAAAGCCCTCAAGAAATTTATGATTTACTTAGAGAGATGTGATAGGTAATCATTCAATAAGCATTTATTATGACGTACTGGGCATTGTGCTAACCTAAATATTAGGGATGCCAAGGAGGGCAAAAAATGCCAAATTATACACACGAATGATAGATGGTTGTATAAGATAGTATGAGAGAGGAGGAAAGAACAGATTTAAAGACAATACTCTAAAATAATGAAAGGACACTTTCAGTTGGGAGGATCAGGAAAAGCTTTAGGTAGAAGCTGGCATCTGGAGTAAGTCTGAAGATTTCAACGTACAGGAGAATAGGAGGGAATGTATTACAGGTCTAGAGGATAGCTTTTTGAGAATAGAGAGAGGCAAGAAAGCAAGTCTAGCTCAAGGAAAGATTATCATCTTTGCCATTTTGTCCGGAATGTAGATTATGTGAAAGGGAGAAATAACATGCCTCCCATCCACTCTTCCATTGCCCCTTGCATCTGATTTCAGGATCTTTAAGGCAAGACAATGAGACTGGTGGAGACTTTTCTCTATGGTCTTCTGGAGAAACTTCCTCTTAATTGTCTTACTTGCTGAATTGGTTGAATGGAGAAATGGATAGGTCCTCTTGGAGTAACCTATGGGTCACCTGTTAGCTACAAACCAACTCAAACCCCATTTTACAAAGAGAAGAACAGATTCCTATCTGGTTTCAAGGAGTAAAGGAAATATCCAGGGGGCAGCTGGGTAGCTCAGTGAATTGAGAGTCAGGCCTAGAGACAGGAGGTCCTGGGTTCAAATTTGGCCTCAGACACTTCCCAGCTGTGTGACCCTGGGCAAGTTACTTGACCACCATTGCCCACTCTTACCACTCTTCCACCAAGGAGCCAATACACAGAAGTTAAGGTTTTAAAAAAGGAAATATCCAGGCCTAGAGACGGGAGGTCCTAGGTTCAAACCTGGCCTCAGCCACTTCCCAGCTGTGTGGCCCTGGGCAAGTCACTTGACCCCCATTGCCCACCCTTACCAATCTTCCACCTACGAGACAATACACCGAAGTACAAGGGTTTAAAAAAAAAGGAAATATCCAGGTTGTTCCTAGGTAATAGAACTAAGTTAATGAGTGATTCTTTTTGCCCTTTCTCAAATGCCCCTCTTTTGTCCTATTTCTAGATTTCTCTGCCCCATCTCCCAGGTTCCCACTTCTCTCATGATTGTTTATATCTTCTCCAAAGTCTTCACTGTAACACATAGTCCTAGCCTGTCATCTCCTCTTGTGGTTATTATTCATCCAAAATTGCTTCTCCCTTTGGAGAAATTAGAAGGGAAATCATTTACCTAAACTATTTCACATTATAGGATGAATATTCTCAAATAAGATGGAAGGAGACATTGAGGAGGCTTTTGTACTTTTAAAATATTTCTTTAGTCCTCATGCATATCAAAAAATTGTGTTTTAGGTATACAGAAAAAATCATTTTCTTTGGGGTCAGAAGAGAGGAGCACTCCTGGCCACTTTATAGGGGCAAAAAGACATACTCCATACTCCATACTACTCTGAACTTCAGAGTCAAGACCTCACAGATTTCTAAGATGAGCCTTATTCTCTAATTTTCTTCTCCTATTAATTCCATAAATGTTCTTCCAGTCCTAGATACTACAACTCTTTTATGTTTCCCCAGGTCCAGATATCACCTCATTCCTTTGTTTTCCAGGAGGTTGAATTGGGATTTGTTTCAGTGACTGTGTTTAGAGCTACAATTTCCTTGATTCTTTTGAAGGATGATATTGGCCTTCCTTCTTTAATCCTGAATCTCATTATCTCTTGTCTGTACTACTGTTAGTCTCCTAACTTATCTTCCTATCTCTATTTTCTGTCCTCCTCCAATCCATAAGGCAACTACCAAACCTATCATTCTTATGTACAGATCTACTAAAAATCCTTCACTGGTTCCCAATTAAATTCTATTCCAATTAAATTTAATTAAATTCTATAAGCCTTTCATTCATGGTCCTCTCTTCCATTTTTTAGCATTAATTCACACTTCTGCTTTAGATGCAGTATTCCTGACTACCTACTTTTTGTTTTCAATGATCTTAAAAGTGTTAAAACCTGGTAATATTCTATGCAACTACTTACACTTTGCAGTTTGACATTGTAATTTCTCATGTTGATTTAACAGTCAATTCTAAAATTACAATTTGACAGGGTTCTCACATGGTGCATAACTGTAAATGCATCAACTTGCATTCTATTTATTGAAGAACAGTGATGCATTTTTTTAAAAGTAAAGTCATCAGTTTTAAAATATAAAGCACATAAAGTGAAAAAAAGTGTGGGAGAAGGAGAGAAGTAATAACTGGTCTGTTTCCATCACTCTGTCTTTGTACTTGTAGTGTTTTCTCCTTGTTTCTCAACAAATTAATATTTCACCCATTTTTCAAGCTATGATCTGAGTGTCATCTCTTCCAAGCAACCTTCTTGTTTAGCCACTCAGAAATTATCTTCCCTTCATTAGACTTTGCACAGTCCTCTGTCTGTTCCTATCATTATGTACCAAGTTCTATGCTATTTTATTTTATTGTTGCATTACTAGACTGTGAATTCCATGAAGGCAAGGGGGCATAGGGTAATTATTATCATCCTTTGCATATAGTAGCTACTTAATAACTGTCTTAAGAAATTTTAATTCCAAAGCCTTAAACATTTCAATCTTTTCTTTATACATCTGCTTTATGACTCTATTTCCCCCAAAACTATCTTTTACTTTACCATTTCCATTCCTTGATTTGTCCTGTTTTCTATACCAGACATGCCCTCTCTCCCCATCTTTGCTTTGCTAAGTATTAAGTTCCTGCTCATCCTTCAAAACTTATTTCCATCCCACTTGGATCTCACTTGACATTTTGTTATTTAACTTTCTGGAACACTAAACAGATAGTATAGAATGTGTCTCATTCTCTCTATGAATGAAGAATGGGACCTAATATCATCTACAATTTCCATCTTTCCTAATACATAGTGATATCCTGTGCACATCATATATTTCATAATTTTTGTTTAATTAAATTGGATTTATCATAAACCATTTCTGGTCATCCTAGCCTCCGTGGGTCTCATCTAACTAGTGCATTTTCAACTTAGACACTGGACTGTTGTATGGCTGACAGTCCTGTGTGGCACAGTGGAAGAAACTCTGAATTACAGTGTGACTTTGAGCAAACCACTCATTTCCCCCAGGCCTCTCCTTAACTGCAAAAATGAAGGATTAGAGTAGATAGTTTCTAAGGTCCTTTCTAGTATTATCATGGTCCTATAAATCCTTTTCCCACATTTCCTTACCAAATTGTTCAATAGTTCTATCGACATAGATTTATCATTCTGTTAGCAAAATCATAACTTTTCTAATTAAAACAATAAGAATATGGATTTATGAGTATGTTGGGGGGAGGTATGATAGAGATAATTAAGGAGAGAATAATCTGGTTGAAGTATGTCTTGATTATCTTTTTCTTCCTTCCTATATTTTGAGAATTCACCATTTTAGAGCATTTTTACTGAGGTGGGGAGGAGGAATAGGATTATAAACAGAGATGAAATACATACAAGTCTTTGCTCATTATTTTCTCTAGGAAATGGCCAAGTAGAAGAGGAGGAGGAACAATTAAATATATTGAGGTCTTTGTATGAAATGTGTATTTTAATTATTCATATTATCTCTAGTCCTATTCTCATCAGTAATTGAGAGGAAATTGTTCTCAAGTAACTTGCCCATACTATTCCAAACTGCTATAGTATTCCTCAGTACTTAAACAATAACTCACTTATTATTAGGCATAAATGGAATGATAAAACTTCACAAAGGACCTCAATGATCTATTTTAACCCTCTCATTTTACAGGTGAGGAAACTGAGGTCTAAAGAAGTTAATTCATTTACTAAAGGACACAAAGTTCATAAGTTACTTTTCTGGATTGTAAGTCCAGAATTCCTGACTCTTAATTTTGTTGTTTTTTTTTTTCCATTCTGTCACATTGATTCTAAGTCAAGTCAGGGCACAAACCTCTTGTATAATTATTCTGAGAAAAGATTTTTTTGTAAGTGGGTAAAATAGCATATGAAATTGGGAATTTGCTTCTAAAGATCCGAGTGACACTGTAACCTTTTCGATTGAGAGCAAAGGTGAAGACGATAGCAAAATATTATACCACACTTACACTGTCAATATATATCCTAAATTCCTTCAGTTGTTTAAAAGGACATTTTGAATAGGTTCTGACATGACCTTTCTAGGACAAGTCATTAGAGACATAATTTGATATTTGGAAAGGCAATGATCATAGATGGAAGTCATTTGCATTATATTATAAAGCACTTAGGAAGGTTGGGCCAGTGAGATCACTGGGGTAGCTGAACTTGAGCATCCATGTGATTTTGCAAATGCCGAGTGTCCTTGCTCTGAGTTCAACAAGTTTCCACACTTGAAAAGCACATTGCCCTCATTCACCTCCCTTGCCAATATGCTTTTAAGTTGCTTAGCCCTATGGGAAGAAGAGCTTATACTTTAAATAGAAATAAAGTTTGTTTCTTTGTGTCTTTCCCCTTCCCTCTTCACTTTGGTGTATTATTTTATATTTCAGTTCTTTATAGTAAATTTCCATTGTTGCCTACCCTAAGGATATCCCCATTTATAATTGAGGGTGGCTGATTCAGAATTCATTCCAGAGAGCACCATTTAGTTTCATTTCCTGGCTCTATAGCCCAGAACCAGAACTGTTCATGAGACACTCAATAATACAAATACAGGGACCCCTCTGGACAACATATCAATTTGTATTATGAAGTGAATTATGACTCTACCCGCTAGTGCCAGTATAGTTAAGTGTCTGTCAGTGATTCCATTATATTTGCTGGGCTTCTTGCTTGGCTGCAAAAATAACCTTCAGGCTGTATCACACAAGCCCAACCTGGGGAGAAATTGTGGCTTTGGCTCAGTTTTACCATTTAAAAAGTGATGGGCTTCATGTGTTTGTCTGTTTTTACATCTTTCTAACAACATGGAATTTGGATTTCCTTTGCTGCAACATGCTTATAGAAATAAGTAGCATTGTTTTAGGAAGGGCCAGCCCAATATTTTATTAAGCTAGTTAAATTTTCAAGAGTTCGAGTTCAATCTTCAATGAGGATCAAGAAAGAATGTCTTCAGAGATGGGGGTATCCATGTTAAGGCTTTGTAAAATCCACCGAAATTGTCCTTTAATTTGGAAATACCATTCAAAGGGACTATAAATGGATACTTAGAGATGTCTCTTGAATCTAGTTCCTAGGAGAGATCTAATACCTTCAGAGCATGTTTCTATGCCCTCTCCAAAATGAAGAATATCTTCCTACTCTGAATAAGAGTTTACCAGATGCATAATTAATGAATTGATCAATAAGCATTTATTAGGCATCTACTACATGCTCTATGGGAGGCAATATGACATAATGAATGAAGCATGTGATGGGAGCCTGGAAGTTCTGCCCTTAAATCTTTTGTCAGAAAGTCTCATGACTATCATTGTGGGAAAGTCATTTAACCTTTTGGCCTCAGTTTCTTTTTCAGTAAAACAGGGATATATTATTTATCTATCTTACAGACTCATTATGGAAACTAAATGAGATAGCATCTTTAACTGTTAACTATTATTATGTGCAAGACATTGTGTTAAGCACTGGAGAAACAAAATAAAAATGAAACATATCTTGTCCTCAAGGAATTTATATTCTATTAAGGAGGAAACATTTACATATAAGAATATGCAGAATAAATTCCAGATTATTTCAGAGGGGAGGCTGTGAAGCACTATGATCTAAGGAATCATAGAAATTACAAAAGAAATCTGAAGGCAAATAAAATAAACAGAAAAGATCAGCTTCTGAATGGGAACTTTGAGACTTTTTTACAATGACTTAGTCACTTACTCAGTGACCCTGTTCAAGTCATTAAATAACTCATTGATTCAATCTCTCAGCAAAAGTGAGCTAAATCATACTAATTTGTGTCTGTTTCATCAGGATGTTTGAGGACAAAGTGTCAGAATACCTGAAGTGCTTGAAAGAAAAACAGCATAAACAGTGATGTAAGCATATATTATATACATACGTGTGTATTTATAACTTCATGGTATGTATGAAATTATTTTTGTGACTATGCAATCCTATGACTGATTATAAAAAATGATAACCATATCAAATGACAAAAAATTAAGATCTAAACAAATAAGTAGAGAAAATTATTATAAAATATCTTTCTAATAATTAGGAGAAATAAATAAAATGGCAAGTATTTCAAAATGTTCTGGCATTAATAGCAATAAGTGACATTTCTCTAGCACTTACCATATGTTAAGTATGGGACTAAGTGCTTTATAATTATTATCTCGCTGGATCCTCACAACAGCTCTGGAAGATAGGTGCTATTATAAATCCTTCTAAGATATAGGTAAGCAGAGATAATTTTCAACTTCTTTTTGAGATGAGCACCTAGAATGTTCCAAGGTCACATGCTGTAACTAAAGAAAGGGATTTGTGTCTTTGGAGTAATGGATCTATAATACAAGTTTAACATGGGTGGAGAATAGAGTATGGGATAAAGCCCATTGTAAGATTAATCAACTCAGAGAAGATGGCTGGATATTATTAATAAATACTAAGTCCTGGCATAAGAAAAGAGGAGCTTGCTTTGGGGAAATGAGCCAGGGGTCGAATCAAGGAGCAATATTAGGGATCTAGCTCCTTGAGACTTATTGTGGCAGCTAGGTGACTCAATGACCTCAGTGTTTGACTGGACTCAGGAAGACATGGGGAACCCTGCGAAAGTCATTTAACCTCTATTTGCATCAGTTTCCTCATCTGTAAAAGGGAGATATTAATAGCGCCTATCTCTAAGGGTTGCTGTGAGGATCAAAAGAGAAAATATTTATCAGGTGGTTAGAATACTGGGTATTTTGGTAGGCACTATTTAAATGTTATTTATTATCATTACTCTTGTTTATAATTATAATTGTTGTTTGTTGAGGTTCACATGGGAACTCAAACTTTACTGAGTGAAACAGTTATAAAGCTTATCTATTAATCTACTATCCTTTAAGTACATGCCTATGTTTATATTTAAATTTATAATTTACATTTTTAAATTTGAAGTTATCCTAAGTGTCTTCTGGAAAGTAGAACTATATTTGATCTTCTATTTCTTTAGTTTTTTTCCATTTTTTATCTTAATTTTATTCATTAATTTGTGTTAGAGAGAGTCCTATCCAATAATATTATAGCCCTTTCAGGCAGAGAATACATATTTTTGGTTTTGTTTTTCCTCCTTCTGACAAAGAATTTTTCACTTAAATCTAATCATTCATCTATCCAGTGAGTAAGAGATGAGGGCATAGCTACTAATAGTAGATATTAATTTACACAAGGACATAAAGAATAATTTACATCTACAAACACATTCCAGACTAGTCCTGGTCACAAAAATTATGTTATAGCTATATCAGCAAAGAAAGTCTTATACTATGTCATTTCTGGACATAAATTTCTCCCATGTTCTGATTACAAAAGTAATGTTAATGAGGTACTCTAATTTTCCAAGCTACCCTTTACTTGTAAAGCATATTGTCTAATTCAATAGGATAAGAATAGAAAATGTCTGAAAACAAAGTCTAGAGCAGTGGTTCCCAAACTTTTTTGGCCTATCGCCCCCTTTCCAGAAAAAACATTACTTAGAGCTCACTGTCACATACTATCACCACCCCCTTACAGTTATTCATCTCCCCCAAAGGTACCTGTGGCCATCCCCACTTCTCTGTTTTGCTGCAGCATCCACAAGGGGGCAGTGGTGCCCACTTTGGGAATCGCTGGTCTAGAGCATAATAAAGTTTACTCTTTTGATGAGACTTCATGCCAAAACCATTGTCAACTGGAAAGTTGTGTATAGAGGGTATGGGGAAATAGGGATACAGATAAGCCTTATTCTTCCCATTAATATTGAATTTGCACATTTTGGTTATGCTTTCTTTCCAGTGATACATAGATGCATATAAACACAAACCTTTTACGCAAACAAGGTTCACGAAGAGAACAAAATATGTTGAAAGAATAAACTGAGACTCTTACAAATTTTTAGTACAAAAGCCTTAGGGCTAAAACAGCTCTTTCATAAGCAGTTGAAATACTGACACTTTTTGAAGTAGAAAAAAATCAAAGTGCATTATTTGTTTTCTTTTTATTTAATAGAAGGCAGCTGAAGAATTCTGTAAAATAAAACTCAACTATATGGTCTCATAATGATAAAATTATCATTAAAAGAAAAGAAAATATTCATAGACAATCATCTACTCTGTTGTTGATTAGCTTTTCTTCTTCATATGATTTCATCTCAAGCCTATTAAACCTTTTATGGCTTTCTCTTGTTTTAAAAAAATTAATCCCATTGTTAGCCATTTTAACAATGCTCTTACCACCATCCTTATGTCTTAAGTTTTCATAACTCCTATCTTCTGGATCTCATCATCCCTATCTTCTGAATCCCCTTTTAGACTGCCTAACTGATTTTTGAAAGAACTGAAACTAGTGAATATATTGATAATTGTTATAGACCATGTAAAGAAAATAGATAGGTAGGTAGGTAAATAGATAGACAGATAACTCCAACTGAGACTTGGAATCCGAAGTGAAAAAATTTTGCAAAATGCTTTTGTTGTTTTCAAACCATGTAGAGAATCATTTGAATTGGGTCCTCTCTAAGTATCAATAATATCTAATATCAGTAAAGTTAAGTCTTGATTTATTTCAACTTTTCTTGAATCCCTACTACATTCATTTTTGAGATAATAAATGAGTACAATTTTCAATAACTGTTCTCTTTAGAGATAATAACAATAACAATATACCTATGTAGTCGTTTAAGATTTGTAAAATACTTTATTTTTCTTGTTTAGTCACTTCCGTTCTGTCTTATGCCTTATGATATTTGGGGCTTACTTGGCAAAGATATTGGAATGGCTTGCCCTTTACTTCTCCATCTCATTTCATATATGAGAAAACACAGGCAAAAAAGGTTAATGATGTGCTCAGGGTCACCCAATTAATTTGTATCTGGAGTCACACTTGAATTCAGATATTCCTGAATGGGGGATGGCACTCTATCCACTGCACCACATATTTGCTCTAAAAATGCTATGCAAATACATGTTTTTATTCATAAATCAATCTGGACCTTATTCAACAGCTGAAGAAAATAAAAACTGCAAGGGGTAAAAGGACTTGTCTAGGAGACATGGCCATTAGTAACTGAGAGTAGATTTGAACTCAGGTCTTTCTGATTCCAGGTCCAACTTTCTGTCCACTATTTCACCTAGATGCTTCTACATCTACATCTATAGATACTGCAGAGAACAGTCCTTTTCTAGTTTGAGTTGGACCATAAAAATTACTTTTAGTGCTGAGAGTCTATAAGAATATCATGACCCAGGAAAAAATAAACATCATTATGAAACTAGTTAGTACACATGCTTACACACCAGTATTTTTCAGTAGTATCTAACTTTTTGTGATCTCATTTGGGGTTTTCATGCCAAAGAAACTAATATGGTTTACCATTTCTTCTCTAACTCATTTAATAGAGGAGAAGCTGAGGCAAATTACGTTAAATGTACATCCCTGGGTCATACAGCTAGTAAGTGTCTAAGGACAGATTTGAACTCAGGAAGAGCCTTTCTGACTCCAGGCCCAGCACTCTATCTATTGTGTTACCTAGAAAAGTCATAATTTATAACATGATTCCTTAGGGCATAAGATGACATCCATGTGAAGAAAAACTATTGTATAATTTTAATTCATCAGAGAACACAAACAAGCTGCTTTAGTTTTCAGTGCATCACACAAATGTTCTCAGAAGAAAGAGTTATACTGATTAGTGTCAAAACTAGGTCCTTTTCTTAACTATATAAATGAGTCAAATTCATAAGAATATAAAGCATTCTCCAATTAACAAATGATCAAAAGATATGAACAGACAATTCTCAGATGAGGAAATTAAAAATATCCATAGACATATGAAAAATGCTCCAAACATTATTGATTAGAAAAATGTAAATTAAAATACTTCACACCTAACAGATTGACGAATATGACAAAAAAGGAAAAATGATAAATGTTGGAGGATATATATATATGTGAAAATTGGTACAGTAACACACTGCTGGTAGAAATGTGGACTGTTGTAGCCATACTGGAGAGCAATCTGGAACTGACCCAAAAGGTCATAAAACTCTGCATAGTCTTTGACCCAGCAATGCCATTACTAGGTTTGTATCCGAAAGACATTAAAAATAGGAAGAAAAATCTATCTGTTCAAAATTGATTATTATTTTTAAAATATTAAAGAATTATTTTTGTGATGGCAAAGAATTGGAAACTGAAGGGATTTCCATCAATTGGAAAATAGCCAAGCAAGTTGTGGTGTATACTTTTAATAGAATACTATTGCCTTATGAGAAACAACATGATCACAAAAGTAACTTTGACATATGAAATGATAGAGAGTGAAGAGAGGAGAACCAGGAAAGCATTGCATACAGTAACAACAATAGTGCATGATGATAAACTGTAAAAAATGACTATTATCAGCAAGGCAAGGATCCAGGATAACTCAAAAAGGCTCATGACAAAAAATTAAGAAGATACCCACTGCCTTAGAAGGAATAAGACGAATTCTGAATTCAAACTGAAACATACCATTATTTATATTATTTCCTCCTTGAATTTTTCTCTAATTTAGGCAATATATGTCTCCTTTCACATGATGAAGAATATGGAAACATGTATAATATGATGATACATGAACAAACTATATCATATTACCTGCCTTCTTTGGGGAGAAGGTTGGAAGGGAGACAGGGAATATGGGTTATAAGATATTAGAAAATTGATATTTAAAAATTGTATTGACATGTAACCTGGAAGAAAAAATTTTAAAATATTATAATAAGGAGTAGGTCTTATGCTAGAAAGTTTCAGCAAACTGGCATCATCTACATTGTTTTGCATTTGATTAAGATCTCTACCAAATATCATACCAAAACCTTGATTCAGTGAAGATGTATGCATGGAGCCAGTCACTTCATCTCTTGCAGTTAATTCAGTTTAGCAGATTTTCCTTGGATATCATATCAATATTTGAACAAAGGCAAAAAAAAGTGCTACCCATAGACAAAAGAATCAACAAGCATGTCTTAAATGCCTACTAAATAAAGGGCACTGTGAGAAGAATTCAGTTTATAAATATCAGTATGATGGCCACTGCCTTGAAGGAGATAAAAAACACCAGTAACAAATATTTACTAAAGGGAAATAGGGCAAAATAAGTGTTATAGCTCTTTTGAACCATTTTCTCTGTGTATGTTTATATAGAATATATGTCTGTATATGTTGGTTGTTATCAGTTACTTCAGACGTGTCCAAATGTATTATGACCATGGGCAACCCACTAATTCTCTCAGTGACCCCCAAAATCTCTAAGACTATAAACTATGAAATATTTGTCAATTTATATTGATAAAGGGGATTTGCATCCATACCTAGAGCTCCTTATCACAATTAAATTCCAGGCCTGGGCCAAATTTATAGAAAAAAAGCAGCTCGTATATACTTTGGCATACTTTTGTGATCTTTAGTTTTAAAATTTGACAAGTACTCCAAAAGATTATATGATTTGTCCATGTTTACACAACTTATATGTATTATGGGCAGAACCACAGGATATATCTTTGTGACTCCAAAGACAATCACTCTATCGACAATACTATCCTGCCTCTTATATGAATATAAATGACTACATATACTCAGACACATAAACATAATCATTTGTCAGAGACTTGTTTTTCAACCCCAGTATATAAAATATTATTAAAATTGGGCCCCAATTTAATATATCAAAATATGTTTTACTTATTTTCTTAATATAACTGATTTGTATCAAATAACATCAACTATTGATATTTTGCTTCGCATTTCTCAAAATCTCCACAATTTCCTCATACATCTGTGCAATATAAAATCACTTAAAACCAAAGTATGCATCACATTTTGATAAAAATCAGATTTATGTGCTTTGCAGGGAATGTAAAAGAATTGCCAGTCCAAGCTACCTTCAATGAGTGTTATACCAAGACATTCAGGAATGTATCCCATTTTCAAAGCCTCTAGGGAAGGAAAGTCAAAAACCCTCCTCAATAACATATTGTAGGTTTAAAATCCTTCCTATATCTAACCTAAATCCCTCACATACTCATGTAAGCCATTTCCTGTTATCTTCTCAATGGAGGAAGAAAGCAGATGTCTAATCATCTTTCATCCTCCCAAAGATCATTATTAAGTTACACTTCAACTTTCTCATCTACAGGCTATAAATAATCCCAGTTCCTTCACCTTTTCCTTACAGGCCTATTTTCCAATCCTTTAATCATCTTCATGGCTTTCTTTTGAATTTTCCCCTGGCATTTAAAGTCCCTACATGTTATAACTCTCTTTATGCATCTTAGTTCATGCTTGTTTCTTTAAAAATCACATGATATTGGAGATGACACACAGCTTATGGTTCATAGCATTTCCCACTAATCTCCCACCCAGCCATTTTTTCCTTGTACTATCTGTATTCTTCCTACTAAAACTCATTTTCTTCTATTTACCCTGCCATCAACTTATTAAATTAATTCTGAACTCTGATCAGATGCTTCCTTTTTTGCCATTCCATTTGTTTTTTACTCTATTTATCAATACAAACATAATGTTTTCTCTTTTTCCAAGTAAAGTACTTTTTTATTAGGAACACTAAAGTATATCACACACACATATACACATTTTACTCAGTACTGACCTCCGTGAACAGACAGTGTCATTTTTAACTTTTAAAGGTAGCATTGATAAATGGGACAGATTAAATGAAAATCAAATAATTTCCATAATCTGACCATGTTTTTCTAGGTTTGTGAATATTTGATATTAAGAATAACTAATAAATGCTTGCCAACATCAATGACACATTTTGATATTGAAGATATTTTACATCAAATTAAAGTAACTTATATGTTTTTTTTTCATTTTCTTGGCTCATAAAGGCATGTAATCAGTATTGTACTTTACAAATGTATCATGTGACATTTTATTTTTCATGGAGTAACCCAAGCTATATTTCAAAATATTTTATTTGTATCACATACCTGTCTCCAAGGCACATCCTGTTGTTGTCTCAGGACAGAGACCTTAAAGAGTAAAAAGAATATTTTGTTATTGTTTCAAATTAATGAAACCTTATGAATAATAATGTCTACTAGAAACCATTTCTTGTTTTTTCTAACCAGGTTAAGTCCAGAAAATGAAAAATGAAATAAGGCACATAGTTTTAACCTCTATTTTTCCCTTTTAAGATGTGAAGGAGTACCAATTAACCTCAATGGTAAAGGACCTTTTTATAAGATTTACTTTAATGGTTTAAAGAAAAAGTCAGGTCTTCCATCTATCTCCTTTCTAATTCGGGGGGAGAGAGAGGGAGAGAAAGAAGGAGAGAAAAAGACAGACAATGAGAGAGAGAGAGAGACAAAGAGAGAGAGAGAGACGGAGAGAAATACAGAGAGAGATACAGAGACAGAGAGACAGACAGAAAGACAAAGACAGAGAGCCAGAGCCAGAGCCAGAGCCAGAGCCAGAGACAGACAGAGAGAGATAGATTCCCAAAATCTTTAGTTAGTTTTAATGCTGGAAGAGAGACAACCAAGCAGTCCAAAAAATTAAATAAATTGTCTTCATTTAGATTTTTAAGTAGTTTTCCTTTTTAAAAAATACAGGTAGTTCCCATAGTGAGAATAATAGATAAACAGTAGAAATATATTTAAAATTCTTGGCAGAGTTAATGTATATTACTTTCCAACAAGCATTCCATATTCTAGACAAATGGATCTTCTTTCTGTTACCTATACATGATTCTACTTTTTTTCATCACCATGCTTCTCACAGTCTGTCACCTGTACTGTTTATTTGTTTGTTTGTTTTTAATCTCCCCTTTGTGTGATCTTTAGCTTCCTTAAAGGTTAATTCAGTACCAACTCCTATAAGTGGCCTATGGCAATGAATGAATGAATGAATGAATGAATGCCCTGTGAAATTATTGTATTATTCACTTACTGTGTTTCTGGGGCTACTCTAAGTCCTGGGGACATAATATAAGCAAAGACCATCTCTGTCCTCAAGGAGATTTTAATCTATAGTGGAAAATGACATAAACAGGACCTAAAACTGGAGTAGGTTTAGAGATGACTATGGCAATATAGTTGGAAATTTCCAGGAAGTAGGATGGTATCCTTGTGCTAGGCAAAATAAGCTAAAACTTCACCAATCTAAGCTTAAAATCTCAGGGACAGAAGTTTAAGTTTCATAGGGAGGAAAGGATGAATGTCTGAAATATAAGCAGTGTAGTTTGGAAATGACTGAAAAATATTATGATAGCATGACTCCTGTCAAGATGAAGTCAAAGATCAAATATCAGAGTTCACAGTTAAGTAGCATGACTCTGATTTCCGTGGAAAAGAGAAGGGAAATGTCCAGAATGTAAGTAGTAAATTCTTTAAATGAGCCTAATTTCTAGTATCTACCCAAATTATTGACATTTAGTTATGTGTATTTATGTACCCCACCACCACACACAAACACAAAATAATATAAATGTGGGTACTCTTCAATCTTTGTGTTCCTATCCCCACCAACTAGCATGTTGCCTTGCAATCATTATATACTTAATAATCACTTTTGAATGGATAAATGAATGAATGATAGTCCATTGGCCTCCTTGTGATGTCAGGAAAACATAGAGTGGCATCAGAATACTTGCTGGGCCCTCTGTGGGAACTTACATTCAAATATAGGAAAGAGTCAGAAAAAATGTACAATTAAAGTTTGCTTGAAATATGCATAGAGTTCTTATACTAATATCCCAAACTCATTGTAGCATTTTTAAAATAGAGGATGAAGATCATGATAACTGGCAATCCAAAGTTAATTAATTAGTGATTAAAATATAGACAATTATCTGAATATTGTGTTAAATTCCAAACCAGCATATATCTGTAAAATGTTAAAAATTTTCTAAGAGATTTTATGATTTAAAAACAAAATACTGTTGCTTGCACAGAAAGAAATTTAATAGAAATAATCATATATGAACATAGGAATAGTAGAAACAGTTAAATTCAATGTCATACTATCACCAAAATGAATGTTTCAAACCATTAGTTTTCAAGGGCACTATTCTTTATAGAATAAAAAAAGAAAAAAGATGATGAATGTAAGTATTTTTATATATTGTATTTATTTCTATATATTAGAAAGAATTAGTGTGTATGTCTCTATCTGTGGTCTGGGTAAGAAATTTGATCTAGTCTATTCTTTTTGAATTTTCTTTCTCTTTAAGAATACCAAAGAATAGTTCTCTTTTTCAAATAATTTCATTAATAAAAGGGAGAAGGGTTCTTTTTCTGTGGCTTGACAAATCTTTCATCTGTTTACCTGTGTGGATGGGTAGGAGCAGATCATTTGTTAGACCAACTCTTAATTAGCAATCCACCAATTAGAAATGCATTAGGATGGTCAAAGAAGGGTTTAATAATTAGCTCATAAACTATTAAGCTTCCTGACCCAACTTCTGGGTCCCTGGTCATTTGAGAGGGTCATAGAGACCTATGTCACTTTATTGATTATTAGATTGGCCTAACAGAAAAATCTGATATAATCAATAAATTGATATTCCTACCCCTAATTCAGTCTCTCAAGATAATTTTAATTGTAACAATATCTACAAATAGGGATAAGCATAGGTTAGTTGTCATGCTATTGCTATATTTGAGAACCTATTAAAATTCCTTTTGATTTTATTTTTGCAATTATTAAAAGAAAACCAGCTCCAATATCCATGAGCTTGCAGTCACCTATATACATAAAAGCACAGGTCTAGATCTGAGAAGTCATGCTAAAAATACGAATGTGCTAATATAAGCAATTTATATTTTATATAAAGGACGAAAGAATGAGTAATTTTGTTCAGAAATGTTTAGAATTTCATATAGCATGAAACTTTGAATTGAAAACTAGCAAACGCTTTTTGAAATCTACTTTCTGAAATGGAAAATATTATAAGAGCAGAAAAGGAGTCCCAGTTTTCCTACTTATTCACTATGCAAACTTAGGTAAGTTGATTACACTTTATATCTTCATTTCCTCATCTGTAAATGGGAATAAATACCTCAGGGAAGTTGTGAGGACAAAATCTAACATATAACATGATACTTTGCACATAGCAATATTTAACATTATAGACAAATTGGAAAAGCTTTGCAAGCTTTAAGGAGCCATATATGTTAATATTATTTGAGAGTTAGTGTCAGTTAAATTGAAGTTCATATAACCTAACATAGGATTTTAATGAAGAAAGAGGTTTTTCAACCCCAGAGAGAAATAGAAATGAGAATAATTATCATCATCATCATCATTACATATATTCACTACCCTGTGTTTCAGGTCCTCATCATTTCTCTCCTGAAACTATTGAAGTAGCCTCCTGACTGGTCACATTGACTCTTTTCAGGACTCTCCTGTCTCTAATTTATTTTCAACAAAGCTGCAAAATGGACTTTTCTGAAATATGAGTCAAACTCCAGTGACTCCCTGTTTTCTCTGGGATTAAATACAAAGCCCTGGCATTTAAAATCCTTTACTACCTGGCTCCAGCTTTCTTTCCTGATTTTATCATACATTAGTCCCCTGCATACACTATATAATTCAGCACATTTAGGTCTCTTGTAATACACACTCAAGACTTCACCTTCCATTTCTGTATTGTACATGATCTCCATGCCTGAAAGGCATCTCTTTTTCTTTGAACCCCTACTTTTCTTCGAATTCCTACTTTTCTACAAAATTTTTCTACAAAATTACAAAACTACAAAACAAAAATACAAAAACTCAAGATGTATCTTTTTCAAGAAATTTTTCCTAAGCACTCTTTTCAACTGTTAGAGATACTTCACCGCCCCAAAATTACCTTATACATTGTACATATTTCCTGATTACTTATATGTGCATGTGTTGTTTTCCCTGAGAGACTATGAGCTCTTTGTAGAGAGAGACTTTCATTTCTATCTTTGTTTCTGCATTACTGTGCAGAGTGTTTGGCATAAATTAAACACTTAATAAATGTATGCTGATTTTTATCATTTTAATCATTTTCATATTATTTTTGCTAGGATATTGATATAAATGATCTTAAAACAAGTTGCTATTTTGCTATCATATTCTTTTTTATTTAATATTTTATAGCCTACTGCACTGGTAGATAAAAAAAAAAACTCCTTTTTTTAACTACAGAATAGTAATGGGATGGAATTGAGCATCTGTAGATTCACTTAAGGTACATTCAGGAAAACGGTATTGGCTCATTGCTGCTCTTCCTATTCCATATAATTTTGATTTCTTATTCTTCATTTCTATATTTTTTCCACATAGACTAGGCCTTATGAATACTTTGTTGGGTGATGTCTTTTTAATATGCCAGACTTAAATTTATCTGGATCAATGTTATTTATGGGCAACTATGAGCAGCAATTTTCTCCAGTTATATTCTGGATCTCATGTGGTTAATTGAGTCCTTATGATAGTATTAGCAAACTGAAAAAGAAATGGAGCCACCAATCCTCACATATGGATCCCTGCTGGCCACAAATCTATTTTTCTATGAAAATATAATGTTATTTATGATTTTATTTTTAAATTTTATTTTGTTATATATTTCCCAAATACATTTTAATCTGAAAAGGTGGCACACAGAAGTGTTGGAGGTTTTTCATGGATCCTACAGGCAAGACATTTGACACACTCTGCTCTAGGACATGTTTAAAGCAATCTTCCTAATGTATGCAATGTAATCTGTTTCTGTCATAAAAACAGAAAGATTCTGACACATAATTCCAGCCACCAGCTTGTGTCTTACTAGGTATTGTTAAGTGCTAAATTTTTGGACCCCACAATGAAATTTTGCACACTTTATTGCATTTCTTGCATTTTATCCACTTTCTTGCATTTCCCTATGCCATTTCTTGTACTTACTGTATTGGTCAGTAGGTCAAGGGTTTTAAAGATAACATTCATAGAATATGATTTATTCTGTCTCCAAAAACTTTTCTTCCTTCCTTTCTTCTTTATTAATATAGAAAGCGACACCATCTTGGGAGCCAAACATCAACATCTCTATGTTGCTCACAGCTCCTCACTACCTTTAATATCATATATCCAATCTGTTGGCAAGACTTGGACATTTCATTTTTTCAACATATCTCAAATATGTCACTTCCCCCACCCCCAACACACCCATATACCTGTCCTTATCACCTGAAGCCTGGAATGCTACAATTGTATATTGCTGGGTCAGCCTACCTCAAGTCTCTCCCCATTGCAATCCATACTCCATTCAGTCAAGTCTGATTATAATTTTTTGTTAAGAGGGAAGCCTTAGTTAGCAAGGATAAATTTGGAGACAGTTGACAATCCAGTTTGACAAATATACATAAATTGTAATAGTAACCAGAATGTGGATTGCTTTGACTACAAAGACATGGTATTTACAATTTATTCTGTAAAAAATATGTAGTCAAAATAGAAGGCTTTGAGCTGAGGAATAATGTCATTGATATGTTAGGGATATTACTGAGAATAGAAGGACTAGAGAAGATAGAATACTCAGTTAACTATTATCTATAGTACAAGTGAGAATTTTGAAATACTAAATTAAATTCAGTTCAGGAAATATTACTTTTATTAGAACAAATAAGCTATTTTATTATGTATCAATCAAATTATTTTAAAAATTGGCTGAAAATTTAAACTATGATTTTATTTTCTTTTGTAATTTGTCAAAATCAGACTATGGCAACCAAGCTACGTACAATCAAACTAAAATAGAGATGTATTTCTCATGAGAATATTTTCTTAGACATTTACATAAACAAGCAATATGTAAAGCACTTGAACTAAGTCAGATCTTTGAACAAAAGTGGAATAGTTACTATTTTATGTAAATGGGAGCATAATTTTCCGTTCTCATTTTGTACTCTTGAAAATACTCTCATTAGTATCAAAATGCTCAAAGCATTTAACCTTTAAAGTAAGAATGTTTACTTGATATTGATTTACTATGAATTACAAGCTAAGAAAACATGCTTTGTTTCATTCAACTTGTTGATTGCCTTCAAGGATCTTCTTCTCTGCAAAGGCCAAGAAGCTGGGGAATACTTAATTCTTTAAAACAACTTGTCAATTATGGGTAAATATACACAGTTAAAGGAAATGTATTCTTAGAGCAAAGAAATTCTTGGTTTGAAAAACAATCCTATCCATTTATTGTAGATTCTGAAATAGCAAATCCACTTGACAGTGCAATAGAGAAGTAATGTGAAAATCCCTTTTAGGCTTTTGAGGGCACTACAGGCAATGTGTTTAGAAAGAGATCTGTGAAATAATTAATTCACTATAATCTATTCCTCATCATACCCTAGAATTCACTAAATAGGAATGATGATGAGGACATCTGCCTCTTAAAGTATTAGACTGTAAAAAGATTTGAACATTTAAAAGTGTAGACTATTCTTTAAAATGAGACTGAGAGACATTAGAATAAAATCGATCCATAATGTTTCAGTGCCACAGCCCAGGGTAATCAAAGATTACATACAGAGCATTAAAAGGTCCATCACTAAGAGGCAGCACAATAAATTGGAAACATTAGATTTTTAGTGAGAAAACTTGAATTCCAGGCCCAGCTCTGCTATTTAACACATGTGTAAACTTGAACAAGTCCCTTGATTTCAAAAAGGAATTACAATAGTTAAATGTGGTGTAACAGAGAGATAAGCTGGGTTTTAGTTCTTATTCTGCCTCTTATATATGGTGTGACCCTGAACAAGTCATTTTTTACTCTTCTTGGCTTCAAATTCCACAGTTACAAAATAATTTTTTGATGATCTCTAAAGTAACATCCAGCATCAATTGTAACTTCTATGATTCTTTGATATCTTAATGTCAAGGAATATTACAAACTCTAAAGAATTAAAATAGAAGAGCATATAAAGGGAAAAAGAAAAACACATATTGGACAATAGGAAGCTGTACCTCATAGTTGTGCAGAAAATGTGGCATGAAAAATACTGTGATAGAAGGTACGACTTGGAAAAACATAGACCAACCATTTATGGAGAGCAAAGGATATTTGATAGGCAGTTCTATTGGTATAATTGAAACATGAAGCCAACTGGGAAAAGGCTCCAAGTCTGTTGGGTAGACTGATTATGAAGGATTTACAAGAAAATATGACAAAGAATATGAGCTGTGATCTATATGTTGGGAGGAATGCACACATAAATGAAAACACCAATACATTAAAATACAAAGGTTCCTGCTTACATAGGCTTTCTAACTAGTTATCATCTCCCATGATATGGATTTTTCTTTTCATTATTCTATCTTTATAAACAGAGTCTTAATCAAATACTACATTGGGAAGGTGATTTGATAAGACTTTTTACTCTAGAGTGTTAAAGAGTGATAGTTCTTTAATGAGAATTCATTTTATTGTTTTACATTTTCAATGAGAAAAATGTTTTAACCTGATAACTGTGTGATTATAGAAAAGGATATATCCTTCTCTTTAATATATATCCTCCTGTAATATACAAAAGAGATGTTGTGGAGACATAAATGGTAAAACTTGACAACAGACTTACCGTGTTAGATGAATGAGAATGCAGAGTTAAGGATGTCACTAAAGGGGTAAAACTATGATGGGAGGATAGATAGCCCTTAACTGTATTAGCAGAGATGGGAAGAGGGTAGTATGGTATTAATAGTGTTCAGGAGAAGGATGGTGACTTGCTTTTTTGATATGTTGAGACTGAGATGATAATGAGATATCTGATTCAAGATGTTCAAAATGAAATTAGTGTGGGGCAGAGCCAAAATGATGGAGTGGAGGTATGGAAAGCTTGAACCTGAAAATTATCTCCAACTAATCTTAAAATAATGTTTCAGAACAAACAATGCAATGATAAAACCAATAAGAAGATAGAATGACCAGGGAGACCAAAAACAGAGAAAGAAAACTACAGACCAATCTCCCTAATGAACATAGATGCAAAAATCTTAAATAGAATACTAGCAAAGAGACTCCAGCAAGTAATTAAGAAAATCATTCACCATGATCAGGTGGGATTTATACCAGGAATGCAAGGTTGGTTCAACATTAGGAAAACCATCCACATAATTGACCATATCAACAGTCTAACAAACAAAAATCACATGATTATCTCAATAGATGCTGAAAAAGCCTTTGACAAAATACAGCATCCATTCCTATTGAAAACACTGAAAAG
>NC_058130.1:120638525-120694113 GCF_016433145.1 Gracilinanus agilis | reverse complement strand
TGTGAACTGATCCAGCCATTCTGGCTGGCAATTTGGAATCACGCTCAAAGGGCTATAAAAGAATGCCTGCCCTTTGATCCAGCCATACCATTGCTGGGTTTGTACCCCAAAGAGATCATAGATAAACAGACTTGTACGAAAATATTCATAGCTGCGCTTTTTGTGGTGGCAACAAATTGGAAAAGGAGGGTATGTCCTTCAATTGGGGAATGGCTGAACAAACTGTGGTATATGCGGGTGATGGAATACTATTGTGCTAAAAGGAATAATAAACTGGAGACGTTCCAGGGGAACTGGAGAGACCTCCAGGAACTGATGCAGAGCGAAAGGAGCAGAGCCAGAAGAACTCTATACACAGAGACTGATATACTGTGGTAAAATTGAATGTAATGGACCTCTGTACCAGCAGCAATACAATGACCCAGGACAATTCTGAGGGATTTATGGTAAAGATGCTACCCACATTCAGAGGAAGGACTGCAGGAGAGGAAACATATAAGAAAAACAACTGCTTCAACGCATGGGTCGGAGTGGACATGATTGAGGGTGTGAACTCGAAACTACCACACCAATGCAACTACCAACAATTTGGAAATTGGTCTTGATCAAGGACACATGACAAAACTAGTGGAAATGCGCATTGGCCATGGGTGGGGGGGTGTGGGAGGTGGGGTTGAAGGGGAAAGGTGGAGCATGAATCATGTAACCATGTTAAAAATGAATATTAATAAATGTTAAAAAAAAAAGAAGATAGAATGAGGCAATTTTCCTGTGAAAGATAACTTTGGAAGGTAAACGGAGAGGGCCTATTCCACTGGGGCGAGAAGGCAACACAACTTTCAGCAAAAATATACCAAGAAGCATTACTGGAAGTCAACAGCAATCCTTTCTCCCCTCTCCCCTCCACTACCCAAAGTTCTGAATTAGGGGCCAAGCCAACATTGAGACTCTGAGACCTTGCCTAAGTCAACAACAGGGCACTTGCATGTCCATCCCTGAAGTTCTAGGCATCAAGGCAAGATTGCAATAAGACCTTAAGCCCAAATGTAAGGAATTCTGCATTATACCTGGCCAGTGCTAGTCTGAGAAGTGTCCCCAAGTCCCAGCATTAAATAGCTCATGGTGCCCTGAGCATTGCAAGTCATTAGAAGCCCCTGGTTGAGACTAAATCAGTAGTGGAAGCAGCTTCCAGAGCACTCATCCTAAAGACAATCATATCATCTTGGAAGAACTGAAACTTGCAGATAGCCAGAACTAGAGGTGATGGTAGCAATACAGAAAATTTGAAGTTTAAGAGAGTGACTTCTTTACCCTGAAAACAGAACTCACCTTTAAGATAAAAATAAAAGTCAAGATAAAGGCTGGAAAAATAAGCAAACTCAAAAAAAAAAAAAAACTAAACCTACAAAATTACTGTAAGAAATTAAATTTAGGGTTTGACTAAATATGAAAATTCTAAAGTAATACTGTGGTCACTGGTTTAATATACCTGTGTTCTATGCCTTAGCAACAATGCTTTGACTTCATGTGGGCACATTATTGTTAATGAGCATCCCAATAACAAATCAGCAGATTTAGTTACTAATAAAGCTTTGGCAGCTACACCTCTAAGACATGGTGGTGCTACTGGGTCTAGCTGGGCCAAATAATAGTCAACCAGATGCTGAACCAGTCCCAAAGTTTGGCTTAAAACACCTGAAGCACCCCTCTCTGTTCATGTAAATACAAAGTTAACAGTTCATTTTCTTGATTTGGGGAGTCAGCAACCTTTTCCTGAAAATTTTCTCAACTGTTTCTTAGTGGAGGGAGTGCTTAATTTTTGAGTATCTTCAATGTACTTAGGGGAATCAGAACTGGCACCAGCAATGAAAATGAATCCTAAATATTCCACTTTGTGGAAATACCACAGAACCTTTGCTTTTGAGACTTTGTGGCCTCTATTTTGTAGTTCTAAGAGAAGAAGTTTACTATCTTCTTGGCATGCTGTGGCATTTGGTGAGGCCAAGAGCAAATCACCCATGTATTGAATTAAACAGCTATTCTTAAATTTAATATTATCAAAATCTTGACTCAAAATTTATGAGAACACTGTCTAAGATCCCTTGTGGCAGTCAACACCAGGTCCATTGTAAACCTTTCCAACTGAAGGCAAATATGTTCCTGGAATTTTCATGAATTGGTATTGAGGACAATGCTGAGCATAAGTCTACTATAGTAAAATATGTAGCTATGCTAGAAATAGTGGAGATAATTGTGGCTGGGCTTGAAAGTACAGGATGTCTTTTTACTACAGGATTATTTATAACTCTTAAATCTTGTAATTGTAATTCAGGCCTTTCTAAGGCAGCATGTGGAAAGGTGTGGGTCATCACATCTCATTGGAATTGACTGAGAGAGGCAATGATAACCATATTCAGTTGTGTATAAAAACCTTTCTAACCCTAAACAGAAGTAGGAGGGGAATAAGAAAAGAGAGGGGAATTGGGAGAGGCAGCAGTTTAAAGTAATACCCATGAGGTAGAATAGAGTAAAAAGGGGAAGAAAGAGCAGGATTAAAAAGGAAAGAAACACGTTTGAAGCACAGAGACACACATACAGAGTAAATGTGAAGGTCTAGAGCAAAATTTATTATGCTTCAATTGAATTTAAAAAAAAACAGGGATAGTAATGATGAATTCAGACAAAGCTAAAACATAAATATATCTAATTAAAAGAGATAAGAAAAGAAATCACATTTTGATAAAACACATTACAGATAATAAAGTAATAACAATACTAAATATATGCACCAAATGGTATAGCCTCCATGTTTTTAAAGGAGAAATTAAATGAGCTTCAGGATGAAATAGAGAGTAAAACAATACTAGTAGGAGGCCTCAACTTTCCCCTCTCAGAACTAGAGAAATCTAACCAAAAAATAAATAAGAAGGAAGTTAAGGACTTGAATTAATTTTTAGTGAAATGTACTAATTGTATTAAAGATATCATAGATTAAAAAGAGAAGAGGCCCCAGGACAAAACCTTAAGGGACCTTCACAGTTCATAGTTATAATCCAAATGAATAGCATAAGGTATATAAGACATTAAGAACAAGTGGTCATGCAAAGGTGGAGAAACAAGAGAGAGGAGGATCATGAAAAATTAGAGGGAATAATATCTAGGAAAAGAAAATGACCAACAATCTCAAAGATAAAGCAGTAACCCTTCTATAATGTCATCCTTAAATAGACATCATTTCAACACTCATAAAGTCTTTAACAGTTCCCCTTGCTGCCATTGTCAATAACCATTGAAGCACTTGAACAGTTCTTGAAAAATACTGTTGACTGTATTCTCCTACAGCAGAGGCTTTTTCTTTTAAATTTTGTTCTTTTGGTTATGAATCTCTTGACAGTCTTGTGAAGCCTACTACTTCTCAAAATAATGCTTTTAATTGAATAAAATATATATTATAAAAATCATTTGTGTTAAGTCACAGTAATTAAAATATATTTTTTAAAAAGCAAGGTAATAAACTATAGGTTAAGAGTAATAGTATTTATTTAGTTCTTTGAAGTTTGGAAATCACTGTAAATATTGTATTCTTAGTAATTCAATTACTGTTCTAATTTTACAGATAATAAACTGAGGCCCAGAGAGTTTAAATATATTAGTTAATTAATTTATGAGGCTAGATTTTGAACTCAAATATTTCTGACTCCAAATCCAATACTATATTCACTGCCCTAGAGGATACTCATTCTAACATGCAAATTCCCAGAATTCAGAATATCCTACACTCAGAAAATAATGGAATGTAGCTAGGTTTAGGGGTAAATATTTTTTAAAACAAATTCCTTCATAACATTGTATAAAATGTCATGATGGAAAAATGACATTTCCCCTGAATTTATGTGTAATGTACTCTTTAAACTTTTTAAACTCTTTCCTTACATTTTGGAATCATTAAGTATGTATTTCTAGACAGGAAACTGATAAGGGCTTGACAATTGGGTTTAAGTGAAATGTCCATGTTGACACAATTAGGAAATGTCTGAGGGCAGATTTTTAACCCAGATCTCCCTGACTCCCAGCCTTTCATTCTATCTACTGTGCTAAAAAGGTACCCCTGTACCCATTTATTGAAGGCCTGGTAACCTATTATTCTCCCAATAACCAAAAACCTAGGAATTCTATTAGCTCTTCCATATTTTAGGCACATAGAAATGTGTTGAAGGAATTCTTTAAAGAAAGATTTTATGCAACTTTTTCATGCCAGTAAAATAAATTCTTGATGAACTTCATTGGTGTTAGCTATGTGACTGTGGAGCAAAAAAATGAATAATTTTTCATAAGAGTTAAGCATGACCTTCTTTCCATTTACTGCACTTGACAATACTTTGTTCAAATTTCAGATCTTCCAAAAATCAGAACAGAAGAATATAAGAAAATTCATTGAGGGAGCAACAGGAAAAGAAATAATGGTGAAGTTAACGTGTAACAACAGCAGGGCTGTAATTATTCTTGGTTAGAACTTCATTATTCAGAAAGAGCACTAGCATCTCTCCACCAGGCAGGTTAGAGCAAACAGACTCCTCATTATTTCTGAGAGTAGAACTTGAGCACTAGCAGAGAGATTTTGATGCACCAATATCAGCAATGACTGACACAAATATATTCCAGCCCCTCAGAATCCTCAACTAATTGTAGAAACAGGCAGGCACACATTTCTTTTGTCTCTCATTTCAGCTAAAGACATTCATGTCTTTCAGGGACAGATGATCTATTGTAGTATTAACACAGGTCCTCAGAGCAGATGGCAGAGTTAGAATATCTCTATGAAAATACGTGAGGGGTTTTCCCTTTGTATTTTTAATCTGCATGTGTCCTTTCTGTGAACTTCTAGGAAGACAGCCTCACCCAGGGGAAAGAGCCCTGAATGGATCAGGATCCAGAAAGCTAAGGTTCTAGTCTAAGCTTTGTTGCTAACTAGCTATATAGGTTTGGGTAAGTTTAACCCCAATAACCTTCTGTTCTTTCACTTACAAAATGAGCAGATTGTACTATCTGATTTCTAGGGTACCTTCCAATTCAAAAATTCTTTGTTTCTATCTTACATTTTCTTATATTTTCCTTTTTTTTAAAAAAGGGCAGTGAATGGTAGGAAGGGGGAAAAAAGAATACGAGTGGAGCTTATGTCACATCGAAAAAAACTTTTTTTAAACCCTTCCCCTATGTTAGAGAAGCAATACTTTGTAGTGTATCCAGGGATGATACAATACAATACAATACAAACACTTTTGTATTGTATTCATGAGAGAAGAGCAGTAAGGGCTAGGCAATGGGGCTCAGTGACTTTTGCAGGATCACACAGCTAGGAATAGTCTGAGGCCACATTTGAATCTAGGACCTCCCATCTCTAGGAGTGGCTTTCAATAAACTGAGCCAGCCACCTAGCCATATCTACTTCTAAATTATACTGAGTATGCCATACCTTCAGGGATCAGTAATTTCATCTATCAATTGGAAATGTACTACCTCTACCAACAAAGATCCCCCAAACCCTATAGTCTTCAAGGATTAAATCAACTGGTGGTTAACTATTTCATTATGGCTCTCTGAAAAATTAGATTTTTTTTGAGAGGCAAGTATGGTAGATTGTAAAATATATATGTTTTGGAGTCAGAGGAGCTGGGTTCTTCTTTGCATGATTTTGGGGAAAGTCATTCTCCTTTTTTCTTACATTATCTGCAAAATGGTGAGTTTGACCCAGAAGGCATAAAATATTTCTTCCTGTTCTAAATCTTTGATTCTATAGTTTCTTGAATAAAACCAGGACAGTCAATTTTATTTTTTTAAGTAAGTAGTACTGAACAAGGACTTGCATTCTTCAGGCAGTTTTTGAAAAACACATGACCAAAATAATCTTGATACTGAAACCAGGGAATAAAAATAGAGAAAGAAAACTGTAGATCAATATCCCTAATGAATATTGATTAAAATTGTATTAGCACAATCAGTTTGCATACATACCAAGAATGCCATTTTGATCCAAAATTGGAGAAATAATAGATATAATGTACTTTACTAATAACAACAACAAAATCACATGATTACAATAATGAAAATTATTTAGTACTGGTTAAGAAAAAATTAATCAGCACAATAAATTAAGTATCCAACACTGAGAAGCAATTGAACAAAGTATAGTGTTTGATCAACGCAAAGGGTAACAATTCTAGGGTAACAATATTTGACTTCTAGGGTAACAATTTGTTCAAATTTTTTGAACTATTGAATAAAAAAAAAACCCCAAACAGTCTACTGTGAAAACTGGAGAGCAATCTGGCAGAAAATAGATGTAAAATTGTATCTCACACAAAGTTTAGCTCCAAATGTGCACATGAATATGGTCATATTATAAACAATTGAAAAGATCAAGGAAAAATTAACTTTCAGATCTATGGATAGGAGAATGGTTCATGGCCAAGTAAAGAATGTGTATCAAAGAAGTTACAATGGACAATGTGATTACAAACAATTTGGACAACAAAACCAATGAAGCTAAAAATAGACAAGTAGGTAAATGGAAAAAATATCCTTGCAAAAATTTCTGTGATAAATTTTACTGTCAAGGTAAATTAAGAAAGTGCTAGGGCATGAGTCAGAAAGACCCCAGTTCAAATTTGGTCTCAGATAATAATGAGCTTTATGATGTTGGGCAAAACACTTAACCTGTTTACTTCAATTTCCCCATTTGTTAAATGATGATGATAATAACATATATTTACCTGGATTGTTGTGAAGATCAAATGAGATAAAAACTGTAAAGTGCTTAGCATGGTACCTGGAATTTAAATTTCTTTTGAATAAGTGAATGATTCAATACTAAAATAAGGTTTTATAGTCCATATTATTACATAGTAAGTTATTTTCCATTTGTTAAAGATAGATTATATTTCCTTTTAAAAACACAACAAAAAATAAACATAACTTTTATAACAAATGTGAGCTTTCATACTAGAATCAGGGCTAGATAATATAAATTATCACTTAACTAGATAAAGGAAATTACCTATAAAAATAGAGCTGTAATTATTCTTTGTTTGAAAAATAGGAAGACTACTAATGCTTCTATTTATTTACCTAGGTAAAATTGATTGAATGTAATCTCAGGGACCAGGAATATTATATTTTAGTCTTTGTATATAAAGTGCCTACCACATTGCGAGGCATTATTGGTATTCGGTAAATATAGGGTGATTGATTTATTTTTTTAAAACATGAGAAATAAAGAACGAATTTAAAATAACAATTATGAAGACAAGTGAAAATTGTAAAATGCACAATTTAGTATCATAAAGTGGACTATAATAGATCTGTAAACTCTCCTAACAAAAGTATGATGGCATATACCTAATACAGGGGAGAATGATGCTAATGGATAACTTGAGTTTGGAAATTCTGAGTTGTAGAAGGTTAAAGTTTATTGAGTGTCCACAGAAATTCTGATAGCAATATGGTTAATAGTGGAGAGCCACTAGGCTGCCTAAGGATGGGTGAATTTGCTCAAGTCAGAAAAATCAAATAGGCTAAATCTTTTGTAACAATCATTATTGGCATCAGGCTACACTTCCAACTTGGTTGAGATAGAAAGACCCAGTCTCAAAAGAAAAAAAATATTACTAAAAGCAACATCTATGATATTAATGAATCTCAATGTATACTTCTCTAAGTAAAAAAAATATAATGATTAATACTATCTTGTTAAAAAGAAAAAAGAGGATTAATAGCTATTCTTTGAATATTTTCTAAATATTTCAGCAATATTAATTGAACAGTAGTAAAGACATAATAGGTAATGATGGTGTGTGTATAAAATATAATAGAAGATATACACTTCAAGATGGAATATATCAAATAGCTATGATTCAAAAATTGAATCAAAAGGGTCTACATGGGCAAAACCCATGAGTTCAACCCACAAAAAGTCAGATAAGTCAGGAAAGAAGCATCTAGGAAATCAATGAGTTTTGCATATTTGTTTATAGGAATGAAGGGCTTTATGATGGCAACATAGAACCATGTAATTGACCAATATGTTACAAAAAGAATTTATTAAGGAACCTGGACTTAGAGATCAATATAGATTATTCAAGTCAATGGTTGAAATTGTTCATTACAATATGGCAGACTACAAAATTTCAATATCTAACAAGACACAACTTAGTGACTAAAAAGAAGTCTTAATATTATATAATATATACCTCAAAATTATGCTAAAGAATGTCATTAATAAACTATTAAAATCAGATGATCATCACAAACAGACTGATACCAATGGTTATCCATATATAGCATTAGTCAATTTGAAAGTTAAAGAAAAACATTTTAATATATGGCATAGTGGGATAGCAACTTTCATAGAAACCATTTTTATTCTAATTCCATTGAAAAATCTGAAAAAAAAACAACTCATACTTATTGTGATTTGAGTATTACCAAATTATTTCCTAATAACAAGCCTGGGATAGGTACTATAAGTATTCAATCCATTTTGCAAGTGAGGAAACAGGTTCAGAAAAAAAAATAATGTGAATTACTTAGTTACACAGGTAATTAATAAAGGGAAGAACAAGTGCTAGAATTTTGATTTTCAAGGCTTTGTTTTTCACACTTTTAATTTAACATTATTTCTTGACTACTATGCTTGCCTTGTTGGCTGAAATGAACTTGGAGTCTCAACAATTTGTTGAGATTCTAGGACAGAAAATAGTATATAGATACAAAATATATGAAAAAGAAAATTATTTATAGAAACTTCTGTGTAAGACACTACACTATGAATGTAACTTTCTGACATCTGTTTCATTAGTCCCAGTTTATCAGCAAACCATCTCAAATTTATTCTACTTCTCAAAGATTTCAACTTTTTTTTAAAAAGAGCTAGTCAGTCAAAAAAAAAGGATTTTAAATACTCAAGGTATGATAAAAGGTCATTTCTATTTCTCTTTTTATTTATTTCCCCAAACAATTGTCTGGTGTGATGCTATGCATCCTATGGGTAATCAATAAACATTGCTGACTGACTTGGTTTGTGTGGGAGTTTGAAATACTTGAGTAGATAAACCATGTAAAGGAAATCAAAGAGTTCAAATTAGAGAACAGAAATGATTGAATTGTCCTAGAATCCATTTATTTTGGGTACCAGCCTAGCAATCCATCTTTTTTTTTTTAAACCCTTGTACTTTGGTGTATTGTCTCATAGGTGGAAGATTGGTAAGGGTGGGCAATGGGGGTCAAGTGACTTGCCCAGGGTCACACAGCTGGGAAGTGGCTGAGGTCGGGTTTGAACCTAGGACCTCCTGTCTCTAGGCCTGACTCTCACTCCACTGAGCTACCCAGCTGCCCCCCAATCCATCTTTTTATTCTGGGTTCCATGAAGAGAAATCATATAAGGAATAAGATACAAAAGAAAGTAAGATCCTTGAGGGTTAGGACTAATTGGAGGATATCTTTTTTGTCTTCTTAGTACAGTTTCTGGCACACAATAGGTACTTAGCAAATGTTTAACAAAATAATTAATTAAGTATGTGGAAAGCAATCCCATTTTATTTGGAGATCTTTTAAAAGAATTAATGTCTGAGGGGCAGTTGGGTAGCTCAGTGGATTGAGAGCCAGGCCTAGAGACAGGAGGTCCTAGGTTCAAATCTGGCCTCAGACACTTCCCAGCTGTGTGACCCTGGGCAAGTCACTTGACCCCCATTGCCTACCCTTATCACTCTTCCACCTATAAGTCAATACACAGAAGTTAAGGGTTTAAAATAAAAAAATAAAAAATAAAAAAAAAGAATTAATGTCTGAGACTATGTATTACTTCATGATATTTTTTCCAAGATAGGAGCAATCTTTTTATGCATCCTGTTTCTTATATTATCAGGTTGAATTAACATAGTAAAAATAAAAATTCTTCTTTCCCTTGTGCATGAGAATCCTAGCTATTAATATGATCCATGAGGAGTAGCTCCTCTTTCTTTTCATTAATGACTTCCCCTTTGATCAAAAGCTCTGTTAGCCTACTGAGTCATGAAGGCTAATACTTTATATGCCAAGGTACACTGTTCATTGTGTTGAACCAACAAATTAAAATGTAATGTGAAACTGCGACACTGGGAATATTGGAGACTATCCTTTGATATGGGAAGGAATCTTTAATTAGGCCAAGAAATGCCTTTTAATTATTTTTTTTATCAAACTGATAATACTGAATGAAATGTATTTTGAAATAATACAGCAAAATTGCATTAAAAACGACAGGAAATTATTTCCTATTCCTATACTCCCTTCAAAATCAGACATATTTCATTACATAAGACTAAAGTTAGGAAGCAAACAAGTGAATTTTGCTAACCTCATCCCAAGCAAAGGTAATTACTAGTCTGGGGGCTCCCCACCACCTATACTCTTTTTTTCCCTTGAACTGTCTGAGAGGAAAATGAACCACAGTACTTATCAGCTCCATGCATACCCAAGCAATACTGAAGTCAACTGACCAGGACTGAAGCCAAAGGTTAGCTGCAAATGCATTAGTAATTTAAAATATTTTAAAGAAAAGAACAGGAGAAAATGGGAAATATCATAGGGAGTCTGAGGTAGAACTAAACAATAACTGTGGAAAAGTCACAAAACCCGACAATGCCATTTGTATTAATATTTGATCAAGTTGATTTATAAAAGGCCATCCAAGAGGGTAAAGATTTCTTGCAAAATGATCAAACACATTGCCACTTCAGGTTTTTCGAAAGTAGAGGATTTTCCTTCCTCTTGTAAACAATGCACTTAGGTCTAATGGATATTTTCTGCAAATGTAATAGTAGCATCCAGTTTAAGATAACCCTTCTCAATATTTAAATCATATAAACATATGCAAAAATAATGTTCATGATCACAAGAAAAGAAAGACAAACTCAAATTATCATATAGGAGTTTGGTTTGCTCTTGTGAGTTTCTTTTGATCTGATGGGTTTGCAGGTGATGATTACTTTTTCAGCCTATCCATTTTAATGACTTTTCAACATTGTAGCCCATTTTTTCAAAAGTTTAAAATTCTACCATAAGTCACTTTGCTTTTGTTGTCTATATTTTCTGCAGAGGATACAGTAAGTCTGAGATAAGGAAACTGCTAAAGTAGCCAGCTCCATTAAATTATCCTGGCACATCCTATTTCAAGAATTTTTAATTAGCAGATCAATGACCTAACAGACCATACAGATTCATTGAAAGCAATTAGGATGTATTGGTTCATTAAAGGAGTAGGGCTTGCTAAAAATCTGAAGAAAATTGCAATGTCATATTGCACTGTTCACTAATATCATTAGCACTGAAAAATTAAAAAAACAAAAATAACCTATTTCAATCTCAGTCCTTTATAATCTAAATAATATTTTGAAGGGGGAACTAGGAAGCAAAACCACTTCCATAGATATAATGCAGCTTAAATTTATTGTGGAGAGATTTCCAGTCAAGGGCAGCTGAAGTTTTAGAAAGGAAATTAGGAGGAAAACTTGATGGATTGTTAGGAGGTAAAAGTTGAATATCTTTTCCTTTGCTCTGATGAAACATTACTAACAAATGATTATAAACATATTTTATATCTTTTTGAAGCTTCTTCTTTCCTTTCTTTCAGTCTTAGTTATATTATCCTCCAAATGTAAATAAGAATAAGAATACTATTTTCCAAAAGAATCTTTTATCAAGTGGGAGAATAAAGAGCTTTATAAACCTTAAAGTATAATTTAATTGTTATTTATTTAAAATCACGCATAAACTCTGATTTAAATTTTAATTCAAGTATATAAGAGAAATTAATAGACTGAAAAGAAAGATTAATGAAAAGAGATAACATATAAAAATATGCTTGATTTGGGTTTCATGGAAGAGATCAGAGCTGATCTGACCAAAGATGGAAGTAAAAGATTTCAAAAAACTAGAGAAGTATGAGGGGAGGCCTTTTTTTTTTACTTTTGTTTGGAAATTATCTCACCAAGATGATAGCCCATAATACCAGAAGTTTGAATCCCAAGAATTTATTAAGAAAATCCAGTTCTCTGGAAAGACCTTCAAGAATTGATGGAGAGCGAAAGGAGCAGAGCCAGAAAAACATTGTACACAGAGACCAATACACTGTGGTAAAATCGAATGTAATGGACTTCTGTACTAGCAGCAATGCAATGACCCAGGACAATTCTGAGGGATTTATGGAAAAGAATGCTACCCATATTCAGAGGAAGTACTACAGGAGTGGAAACAGAAGAAAAACAACTGCTTGAAAACATGGGTTGAGGCGGACATGATTGGAGATGTAGACTCGAAACTACGACACCAATGCAACTAACAACAATTTGGAAATAGGTCTTGATCAATGACACATGTTAAAACCAGTGGAAATACGCATCAGCCATGGAGAGGGGGGAAGCTTGGGGCGGGGAGTGAAGGGGAAAGAGCATGAATTATGTAACCATGTTTGTTAACTTTTCTAAAAAATAAATATTAATAAATGTTTAAAAAAAAGAAAATTCAGTTCTTTAAGCTGCAAACTGACAGTTATTGAATATAACATAAAACTCAAGGTGATCTGAAAGCAAGGAAATGCCCATAAATTCATCTCAAAAATCAAGATTTTAAAAGATCTGATTTAATGGAATCAACCATCTTTATTTAATTTTTTTACATAGAACAAGACTAAAATAATTACCAAATTAAGGAAAGTACAGTTATTTAAATATAATTTATTATGCATACAAATAAGCAAAGATACTGAAATTGAAAGTTTTAAACATATATTTTATCAGGAAACTAGGTGTATGAGTAAATAGAGAGGCAGTCCTGGATACTGAAAGTACTGGGTTCAAATTTGACCTCAGTCATTTTCTATCTGTGTGATCCTTAACAAGTCATTTAAACCTCCATTGCCTACCTCTTACCACTCTTCTGCCTTAAAATCAATATTGATTGATTCTAAGGTAGAAGGTAAGAGATAGATGTACATAGTAAAGGATAGATTATATATATATGTATGTGTATATTTATATTTATATATGTGTGTGTATGTACATATCTCTCTACTTATATCTCTGTGGATAGAAAAATAGATGGATAGATAGATACTTTAAGATGATCCAATTTGGTCTCCAGAGTCACCAGAGCTAAAAATGGCAATGTTCACCAAAGTTCAAAACGCAGTGGATTTTCTGCTTTCCTCTATCATTAATTTCTGTCCTAACATTTGACTCCAAAGGAAGAAAGATAAGAAGTAAGCAATAAATTGTTTCAAGAGAGAAACAGAGAGAGATTTTAGAAAAAGAAGACTTTAAACAGAGGTAGCAAAATACAGAGTTCTACATGTAATAATGTGGAAAAAGGATAAAAGAAAAAAAGATGATTGCAATAGGTCAAAGACTTGAGACAGATTAAAGGAATAAAGGAAAGACAAATGAGTTTACAAAACCTTGACTCTGAGCAATATATCACAATTACTTTTCCTTTCATAATTAGAAGAAATGTACAAACCAAAATAAGAAAAAACTAATGACAAAGTCATGATTTTCCTCCAAGGGTATATCCCTATGAGTTACTTTTGGATTCCTTGGAGTCTTACAATATTCACTGTCCTAAAGGATATTATTGGGCTTGCCAATATGTTTGCTGTTGATAGGATAACATATCTATATCTATCTTAAATGTACAGAAAAATAAGTTGAATAGTTTTCCCTTTTTATTCTTTATATATTTAAATTTCCATATTTTTCATAATTTTTAGTTTTATAATAAAAAGAAAACAAAGACCTTCTCCTCAAAGAATTGAGATTTTATTAGAGAGGAAAATCATTTTCTTGTCTCAGCAATAAAATGTACATTTATGAGAGTGCAACATCAATTCTAATCACAGGTTAGCTAAGAATATTGATGGAAGTATTTTTTGATTGGAGATGCTTTTAGAGATCACATAATGTTTGTCCCTCATTTCATAGATGTGGAAACAGATCCAGGAAAGTTATATAAATTGATTATCTTCATACCTTTAGTTAGAATTAATACTTAATAACATTTCATTATTTAAATTGAAAAGGAGAAAACTTGACAATACAGATTTTGAACCAACTTCATCTCCTACATTCATTTCACATAGTCCTGCATTCGAATAGGTTAGTAAACAATGACATTTTTAGACGTATTTTTCAAGTGAGTTAGCATTGCACAATGGAAAAGAATACACTGTTTATTTGGGAAGATTTGACTTCAGGTCACCCCTCTGACAGATACTGGTGTTTTAAATATTTAACAACTTACTCTCTGGAAGCACTTTTAAGTTTAATCTGCATTATTGACATTTTCTTATATACTTTCTTAAGTCTATAATCAATAAAACAACAAATCAAGCCCAGATTTGTAGTTTTAAAATTCCAAAATTAAAATTCTCCCATAAAAATTTAGCAAGTGATTTCTTAGCCCTAGGAAATATTTCTAGCTTACCCCTGCTTTAAAGTGTTGAAGTTCATTCTCTAAGATGGTAAGGTAATGTTGATTTGTATTTGAGGGAAAATGTTTTATTACTGGCAATTTCCTACATAAATGAACTTATAGCTTTGATTCATTCTCCTCTCAAAAATAAGTAAACATTAAAAATTATCTAACAACCAATAGTTATTCGATTTTTTATATCTTAATGCCTTTACTATTATTTTTCCCTCATCAAGTGGAAGTTGATGACTCCATGAGACATCAAGAAACAATAAAACAGTGATTCTCAAAGTGGGCACCCCTGTCCCCTGGTGGGTGCTGCAGCGATATAAGGAGGTGGTGATGGCCACAGGTGAATTTATCTTTCCTACTGCTATTAAATTTGTTTTAAAAATTAATTTCCAGGGGCCTAAGTAATACTATTTCTGGAAAGGGGGTGGTAGGCCAAAAAAATTTGGGAACCACTACAATAAAACAAAGTCAAATGTATTAAAAGATAGAAGAAAAACTGAATTATTTCAGAGGAAAAACTACTGACATGGAAAAAAGATGAAGGATAGATGAGAGAATTATTGTATTGTCTTAAAGCCATAATCAAAGAAAAAAATGAGACATTATATTTCAAGAAATTAACAAGAAAATTATCCATTATCCTATAGCCAGAGAGTAAAAATAAATGAAAAGAACCCACCAATTACCACATGAAAGAGATGCCAAAATAAAAACTTCCAGGAATATTTTAACAAAATTCCAGAACTGTCAAGCCAAAGACAAAACACTTCAAGTATTCAGAAAGCAACCATTCAAATATATGCGGCCCTAGTCAGAATCACATAAGATATAGCAGCTTCTATATTAACTGAGCAAAGGCCTTGAAATATGATATTCTCAAAGGAAAAGAATTGGAATTACAACCAAACTTTATGCTTATTTATATGCTAAATTTTCCATTCATCTCTGGTCTCTTCATCAAGAATGCTTAAAAGTTCATTATTTTATTAATATTTACTCTTTTCCCTTGAAAGTTTATACTCAATTTTGCTGGTTAGGTTATTCTTGGTTGTAATTCCAGTTCTTAAACAGAATAACCTAACCAGCAAAATTGAGTATAAACTTTCAAGGGAAAAGAGTAAATATTTAATATTTAATAAATATTTAATAAAATAATGAACTTTTAAGCATTCTTGATGAAGAGACCAGAAATGAATGGAAAATTTAGTTTTCACATATAAGGTTCAATAGAAGCATAAAAATGTCAGAAATAAAGAAGAAATAATGAGATTCAATAAGTTTAAAATGTTTGCCTTTCTATGGTGAAAGATGATACATGTGTCTTCTTTGAATTATATCATCATTAAGGGGAGTTAGGAGGAATCTATATAGAAAGAGGTTATGGGAAACTGTTTATTGTGTTAAGATAATGTAAGAAAGAGGAATGACACATGAGAATGGGAAAGGAAAAGAAAGAATGGGGAAATTTTTATCACATAAAATAGGCATGAGGGGGCAGCTACATGGCTCATTGAATTCAAAGCCAGACCTAGATACTGTGTAAATAGAATTTTGTACCCTTGGACTTCATCTCCTAGCATATCTTTCCTTTTTTGTCCCCACTTTATGTCCTTATGCTATATCAACAAAGTTTGCTGTAACCCTGTCCTCCTCTCCCCTCTACTTCTCTTTCTACCCCACTCCACCATGGGCAGGTTAGTGCTCTCACTCCCTCTCTTTGTCTCTCTCTCCTCCCACTTTCCGTGGTCTGGTTAGCTACTCTTTACTCAGGCTATCACTTTACTTCAAGTTATTATTAATACATCTTACACAAATATAATACTTGGAGTATTAGATATTAATTTTAATCTTATAAAACAGAAAATCTTATGTCCAAATTTGAACTCACCTTGTGTGACCCTAGGAAAGTCACCTGACCCCATTGTCTATCCCTTACCACTCTTCTAACTTTTAACCAAACACATTATTGATTGTAAGGTGGAAAACAAAGATTTTCTTTTTAAAAACCAATACTGGTGGGGCAGCTCGGTAGCTCAATGGATTGAGAGCCAGGCCTAGAGATGGGAGTTCCTAGGTTCAAATCTGACCTCAGACACTTCCCAGCTGTGTGACCCTGGGCAAGTCACTTGACCCCCATTACCTACCCTTACCACTACTTCTGCCTTAAAACCAATACACAGTATTGACTCCAAGATGGAAGGTAAGGGTTTAAAAAAAAACAATAGTGGAGGTGAAAATGGGAATGTGCAACCCTTGAACTTCCCTCATATCTTAATTAGTTTAAAGAAGGAAAATATATCTACCCACTCAATTGGTAACAGAAATCTTTCTTACCCAAAAGGGATGCACAAGAGAAAAAGGATAAGTAAAAGGGGGCAGGCATGTTAAAAGACAAAGTAAATAAAAGAGGGTATTGGTCAGAAACAAAATAGACTTTAGAAGATGGTGAGAATTAAAAGGTAGAGTGATTGATAAACACAATGTAGGAAATGAACAGATATTAATTGTAATTATACATGTGAAGGAGATGAACTAACCAATAAAATAGAAGTGTATAGGAGACTGCAAATGTAACCAGAATCCAACAATATGTTGTTTATAAGAAACAAACTAGAAACATAGAGATACAAACAGTTAAAATAAAGTGATGAAACAAAATTTGTTTTGCTTCAGCTAATGTTAAAATGGTAGGGATAATAAAAATGATCTCAAAAATAAAAAGCAAAATCAAAATATATATTATTAAAAAGAATAACCATCTTGCAAATAGGATCCATAGGCAATAAAGTAATATCAATACTAAACATATATGCACCAAATCATATAGCATGCAAATTAACATTAATTAATATAGTTAACAATTAATTAAGTTAGTTAATTTAGTTAACAAATTAAATTAGTGTGAGAGTTCAAATTTTCTCTCTTAGAACTAGATAAATCTAAACATAAAAAAGAAATAAAGAAGTAAAGGAGATTAATAGAAATTTAGAAATGTTAGATATACTAGATCTCTGAAGAAAATTAATGAGAACAGAATGGACTATACCTTTTTTCAGGTGTACATTGAACTCCCACAAAATTGATCATGACAGGGCATAAAAATTCATAACCAAATATGGAAAAGCAGAAACGTTATATGTATCCTTTGTAGAAGATAATGTAATAAAATATATTCAGTAAAAAATCATGGAAGAATAGATTAAAAGCAAATTTGGGAACTAAAAATTAGTGGGTCAAAGAACATATAATAAAAACAACCAATAATTTCATTAATGAGACTGCATTCCAAAATTTTACGAAAGCAGTCAGAGCAGGACTTGGAAAGGAATTTATATCTTTAAATACTTATCTCAGTAAAAGAAAGAAAGAGGAGATCAGTTAATCGTGTATGCAATTAAAAATAAAAACTAGAAAAAGGACAAATTAAAATTCCCCAGTTTAATGCCAAAATGGAAATCCTGAACATCAAAAGTGTTTAATAAAACTGAAATTTAAAAAATATTGAATTAGTGAATAAATCTAGGAGTTGGTTTCATGAATAAAATGAAAAAATAGACAAACAATTGATTTTAAATAGATAGAAATCAAATGACTAGTTTCAAAATCAAAAGTGATGAATTCATCACAAATTAAGCTGAAATCAAAACAATAATTAGGAGTTATTTTGCCCAAATATATGACAACTAAACTTCCAATCTAAATGAAATGAATGAATATATATTTAGATAGATGTAGATATATAAACATATAAAAACATACATACATATATATGTGTATGTATGTAATAAGGTCCAGATTAACAAAAAAGGAAATAGAATAGTCAAATAAATCTGTTTTAGAAAAAGAAATTGAACAAGCCATCAATGAGCTTCCTAGGGGAAAAATCTCTCTAACAAAATGGATTAACAAATGAATTATATTAATAATTTAAAGGAAAAGTAATCCCAATATCATGTAAACTATTTGAAAAATTAGGTGAAGTAATCTTAGCAAATTATTTTTATGATACAAATATGGGTTTTGATACCTAAACCTGCGAGAACAAAAATAGAAAAAGAAAAATTATTGACCAATTTTCTTAATGAATATAAATGTAATAAATTAAATAAAATGCTAGCAGGGAGATTATTGTAATATATCATAAATATCATATATTTGGGCAGGTGCTATTTATACCAGGAAATCAGGGCTCATTCACTATTAGTAAACTAACAGTACAAATGACCCTTTCAATAATAATAACAAGAATTGATAGAATATTTTAATAGACATAGAATTTTTTTTGACAAAATATAACACCAATTCCTCTTAAAAGCACTATAAACATAGGAATAAAGGAAGCCTTTCTTAAAATAAGTAATATCTATCTAAAAGCAAAACAAACATTTCTAGCAGAGTTAAACTTGAAACTCTCCCAATCAGATCAGGAGTGAAGCAAGGATATATATGATCAAAACTATTATTCATTGTTTAACTCTAAATGCTATCTATAGTAATAAGACCAGAATAAATAATGAAAAATAAAAATAGACAATGAAGAAGCAAAATGATATTTTCTGAGGATATGATAATCTACTTAGAAAACCTGAGAGAATCAACTAAAAAATAAGTGGAAACAATTAACAACTTGAGCAAAGCTGCAGAATATAAAATAAATCCACTAAATTAAATGCATTTCTATATACTACCAATAAAACCAAGCAGAAAGATACAGATAAATTCCATTTAAAATACCTATAAACAATAAAAAATACTTGGGAGTCTATCTGCCAAAATCAACCAAGGGATTTTATAAACAATAGTACAAAGCTCTTTTCATACAAATAAAGACAAATCAAGAGATTTTGATAAATATGAATTGTTCTTAGTCTGAGTCAATATAATAAAAATGATCTTTCTATCTAAATTGGTTTACTCATTCTGTTTAATAGGAATCAAATTATTAATGAATTATTTTTAATGCTAGAAAAAATAGCAATAATTTCTCTGGCAGAATAAATCAAGAATATCATGGAAAACAATGAACAACATCCGAAGGAAAAGCAGACCAGCTTTACCAGATTTCAAACTATATCACAAAGTGGTCATTATCATGACAATCTGATACAGTCAAAGAAATAAAGTGATAGATTGGTATAATAGATCAGACACAAAGAGTACAGTGTAAATGAGCATAATACTCTTGTGTTTGATAAACCACAAAATCCAAGCTTTTTATATGAGAATTCAACTTTTGACTAAAATTTGTGAGAAAATTTTAAAGCAACTTTCATCTCAAGCTATATACTAAGAAAAGATCAAAATGGATTAATGATATAGACATAAAGGGTGATATTGAAAATAATTTAGGAGAGCATGTAATAATATAACTATAATTTCTATGGATAAGATTGTAGTACCAATCAAGAAGGGGATTATGTGAAATAAAATAGATAATTTTGACTGCATTAAATTATAAAGCTTTTGTATACTTACACATACACACTCAAATGAGGCCAAAGTTTGGAAAAAAAAACACAAGAAATTGGGAAAAATGTGACATATTCTTCTCATAAAGGGCTCATGAAATTTATAAAAATAAGAGCTATTCCTCAGTTGATAAATTGCCAAAGGATTTGACCAGGCACTTTTCAGAAAAATAAATCTAAGCTATTAATAGCCACAAGAGAAAAAATATACTTTACATACTAGTAAATAGAGAAATACAAACTAAAACAACTCTGAGATACAGCCCCATACCTGTCAGATTGAATAACAAGACAGAAAAAGAAAATGATAAATACTAGAGAAGATGTGGAAAAATTGGGAGACTAATGCACTGTTGGTAAGGTTGTGAAATGATTTAATCATTGTGGAGAAAATTAGAAATGAGACCTAAAGGACTCTAAAACTGTGCTTACCTTCTGACTCAGCAATAACTCTAGTGGGATTATATCCCAAAGTGATCAAAGAAATGAGAAAATAGCCTATCTATACAAAAATATTTATGGTATCTCTTTTTGCAATGGTAAAGGATTAGAATTTGAAAGGATGCCTATCAATTAAGGAATGTCTGAAAAAATTGTACTATATGATTATGATGGAATGGTATTGTATTACAAGTCATGAAGGTTGAGATGATTAGAAAAAAACTTGATAACACAGTAACTATAATGTACAATAATCAACTATGAATGACTTAACTATTATCAACAGTGCAAGAATCCAGGATGACTCCACAGAATTCATAACAAGAAAGACTATCCAACACCATAGAAGGAAATGAGCAAATCTCAATGCAAATTGAAGTAATACATTCTTCACTTTATTTCCTTCTTTAATTTTTCTCTAGTGTGAACAATATTGTCTGGTTTACAACATGATGAACATGGAAATATATATTGGATGATATTACATGTACAATAACTATCATATTACCTGCTGTTTGGGGGAGTGAAGTAAGTATAAACAAGAGAACATTGTGCATAGTAAAAGCAATATTGTAAGGATAATAAACTGTAAAAAACTTAGCTACTTTGATTAAGACAATGATCCCAGATAGTTCTAAAAGATCCAAGACAAAAAAATGCTTTGTACCTTCAGCGAGAGAACTGATGAATTCTAAATGCAAAATGAAGCATACTTCTTTGTATTTTTTTATTTTATTTATTTTGTGTTTTCTTTTGCCATATGGTTAAAATAGAAATATATTTTCATCACCTCACATTTATAATTGAAATAAAATTGAATACCTTCTTTAACAGGCTCATGGGATGAGGAGGATAGAATTCAGAACTCAAAATTTTAAAAACTGTTAACTTTTTTTTACATTTAACTAAGAGAGAGTAAATAAAATTATTTAAAAATTAAGAAAAAATAATCAATTGGTGGAGTTATGTCTTTGCCTCTGTATTTTGGATATTGTCAAAATAAGTTACTTTTTAACTCTAACAAAATCAAAAGTGTTAGAAATTATTCTGGATTTCATTCAGTGAGGAACAGAAGATTTCTGAATATCTGCTCAGGTATGCATTGAAGTACAACAGGTAAGTATGTGTTTTAACATTTTAACAAATAATATATATTTACAATTATTATAATTTTATTATAGGTCAAATCTCATTATACATATATTTTTAAATCAAAGAAATTATCTAAATGATTTCTTCTACTATACTTTTGTTCTATTAAGTATTGCTTAAAATTAGTGAACCCTCACTGGAGCCTGGAAAACTTTAATAGTGTTACTTTTAATGGAATTTGACCTGTATAAATAAAAGCTACCTAACCATTCTCCCAGGTATTTGCTGAAAATTGCACACACACATTTGATCTCCATAATATTTCAAGTTCCAGAACTGAAAGGAAACCTCCTGGAAACTGAATATAAGGAGTCAGCTTTGAAGTTGTGCAATTATAAAAATGGTCCTTAATTTTCATCAAATAGCTTAGATGGGATTAAATGGATATTTCAATAATGGGACACATCTTGTTTGGACTCTTACAAACCATCTTTACTTTTATTACCTTCCTTTTCACAATAGACTCTATCAAACCTATTAACAATGTTTCTGAAAAGCATATATTTAACACACTTGATAACCTTCCCTCCTCCAGCCTTCTTTCATCTCATCTTGTAATAGAGAATATTGAAAAACCTATTTTGCCTTTGACATTCTACTTTGATTGAAGTTTGAATTTTTTCCCATATAGAGCTTTTTGTTGAATTGAATTTTTCCATATGGTGTTTTTGTTCTTATTGAAAAACATTTTTCCTACAATGGAGAATTTACTATAGGATATCCCAATATTATTTACAAAATATCAGGGGTATTTTTTTTCCTAAATGGGAGTTAGAGATCATTGAATCCTTATCCAGTGGTCATGCTGCCACCTACTGGCTATCATTAATTTAGACCCATAAAAATGCTTCCTTATGAATCAATATCTCTTGATATCCAGCTTTATGGCTCATTCATCTTTAAATATTAAAAATAAAATCTATATTAAATCAAAGGTTCCCATTAGACTGATTAAATCCACTGTATTTAGAGCTAAAGGGCATCTGAAATTCTGATATAAACTATTATGCATTGTATTTTGAAATAAAGCAGCCCATGTATCTTTTGATGCATAGGTTAGAGGGTACAAAGGCTTTTCTGTTCCACATTAATCTATCTATTCACCATCAGAAATATTTATTCTGTTTGTATTTGATTTTAAATCAACTTGAAGCTTCCCTCCCCCTAAAAAAAACAAATCTTGGCTCTGTAAGACATTTCTGAAATATATAAGTAATAGCATTTCCCAATTAGAAGGCAAATAACCATAATTTTTACATTGGTGATGCAGAACTATTGTGGAAGAATAAAAGTGAAGATGGCCAATCTATAATGCATTTCAGGGAAATCCAAATATATCTTTATTCCTAATAATAACATAATTCTAAAACATTTTCCTTATAGCCATCCTGAGAGCAAGATAAATAGCATATCTCTCCATTTTGTATTTTGAGGGTTTTTCTGAAGATGAGGAAACAGATTTAGAAAAAGCTTATGATGCTTGTATAGGGTCAACATATAAGTCTAAGCGTTGGCATTGAATCCAGAACATTTTATTCTAATTCATTCTAAGTCAAGTCAGAAAAACCAAATAATGAGAAAGGAAGGGACCTGTACAGTTAGTTTCTAGTGAAAGATTATTGCCATAATAATAGCCTGTATTCATTTATAGATTTAAGATTTAGAAAGCACTTTCATCATCTGTAATATTTATAAATATTTGTGTTCTGGTAACCAAGGGGTAAAGCTGAGGTGAGAAAGATGGTGACAGGAGCTGTGACCCAGGCTGGGGAAAAGGCTCATTAAAGTCCACGGTGAAGAAAACTCTTAGTTTTGTTTCTAGAATGTCCCAATCATTGTCTCTCATTGTTTTCCATGATAGGGTCATAGTTTCTCTTGTACCCTTGTACCCTCTGTGTCCAGGTAATCAGTGGGTAGATCTGGCTTTTATTTTATATCCATCAATTATAATTCCACTAATCTTAATGAATCTATTTTGTTTCAGTTCAACTGAGATACTGGTGTACAGTGATTCTGATTAATCTGTCCTGAAATGCTTTTTTGTTCTTCTTTACTCCATTATATTTTATAAACTGACTTTTAACAACTTGTCCCATCTTCCCTCTCTGTGTCTTACTACCACCAGCAGCAGTCAATAACAGTGTCTGGAATGCACTTTCTCCTCTCTTCAGCAGCAAAGCCAACAAGGACAATTAGGAGCAATCCATTTGCTGAAGTCTCTCAATATTCTCCTCTAAAAAATTTTAAAATAAAAACTGATGAATGCTACTAACTTTGAGTTTACCTTGCCCTGAACCTAGAGTTAGGAATAGCCTAAAAATATGGTTGATCTGGTCCAAAGAAGTTTAAAAAAATTGTTTGAACCAAGAATCCACTGTTCTAAACTCCTATTAAACACATCTTTCCATCTATCAAGCCTTTGGCTATTTTGTAAAACAACTTTACCTTCTCTGCTGCTTTCTTTTCCAAGTACCCCTCCCTGTTTCTGCTCAAATTTTAGCAAGAAACAGATCATGGTGATATAATTGTATTGCCTAAGAACACTTAGGACTTCAGAAGAATTTTATGGCCCAGAGCTGTCACCCATAATGGCAGCAAACTGTGGTTAAAAAAAAGCAAGTTTGAGAGCTCTCAGCTAAACGGTAATAAGAGGGTCAGACAATTGGTCAGAAATATATTACGAAGGATCTTTGCTGGAACTGACTGGCAACTTGACTGTTCAAAGGCAGTCTTGGATCAAATTTCAAAATGGAGAACAACCCTAAAGGTTGGTCACAAGGGAGATGGGTCCTGATGGTACTTCTGGATGTGAGAGAATAGTGCTTCTCTTGGGTAAAGACCAGAGATTTGGCCATGGGATCCCTCACAATACTTCCCCAGGATCACATCAACTTGGCAGCACCAAAAACTTGCAGACTCCCAGAACTAGCTCTGAGAATAATAGCATGAAAAAGCTTAGGACAATGCCCTGCCACCCATAGGTAAGCAAAGATCACCTTTAACTTAAAGTTCAAAGTCAGGAATTAAAATGGAAAAGTGAATGAACAAAAAGAACAAAAGATTTTACCATAAAAGAGTTACTATAATGTAAGGGAAATTCAAGACACAAACTGAGAAGAAGACAACAATGTAAAATCAACTAGAAACAAAGCCTCAAAGAGAAATACTTATTTGACTCAAGTCCAACAAAAATTCTTTGGAGAGTTAAAGAAAGAATTAAGAGTATTAGAGGAAACATTTTTTGAAGAAATAAGAGTAATGCAAGAAAATTATGCTGAAAAGAGAATTAACCTGACCATCAATAGGGAAAAAGATGAGCAAGTTATGGTATATGGTTGTATTAGAATATAATTCTGTCATAAGAAATGACAAAAATGATAATTAGAAGAAAACCTGGAAAGGCTTATATGAAGTGATGCAAAGTGAAGTAAGCAGAACAAGGAGAATGTTGGACACATTATCAAAAATAATATATGATAATCAACTGTGTGAATGACTTAACTATTATCAACAAGGTAAGGATCCAGGACAGCTCTTAGAAACTCATGACAAAAGAAATGATACCTACCACCATAGAAGGTACAGGTCGAGTCTGAATAAAAATTCAAATGGATTTTTTACATTATTTAATCCATTACTTTTTTCTAGCGTCTTCTTTTACAACCAGAATCCAGTGATGTTATTTAAAAGAGACACACTTGAAAGAGAGAGAATTACAAACAGTGAAAATAAATGGCTGGAAGAGAATCTAATATATTTCTGTTCATTTAAACAAGCAAAAAACAATTTTTTTTAAAAGCAGCACTAGCAATATGGTCTTAGAGAGAGTAAAATCAAGAATTAAACATAATCAAAAGGAATAATTAGGCAAACTATATTTTGATAAAAGAAGGTACCATAGACTATAAAATAAAAAAAATTTACAAGTTTGTCTGATAAAGGCCTTATTTCTCAAATAAAATCATAATACAGAAATCAGTCAAATTTATAAAGATAGCAGCCATCCCTCAATTGGCAAGTCATTAAAGTATATAAACAGGCAGTTTTTGGAAGGAAAAAAATCCTGAACTATTTTATTTCTGTTTCTTCATTCGTTTCAAGTCATATCTGACTCTTCCTGACCCCATTTTGTGTTTTATTGGCAAAGATACTAGAGTGATTTGCCATTTTCTTTTCTAGCTCATTTTACAGATGAGGAACTGGGGTAAATAGGGTTAAGTGACTTGCCCACAGGCACATATCTAGTAGTAGTTGAGGCTGGATTTGAAATTGGGAAAATGATTCTTCCTAAATTCAGGCAAAGCTATCTATATTTAGATGAAAAATATTCTAAATCATTACTGCTTAGAGAAAGACAAATTAAAACAACTCTGTGATGCCACCTCATACATATCAGAAATGAAAAGTGATGTAGGGATGGGGAAAAAACAGGTACACTAATGAACAAATGGTAGAAGACTGAATTGATCTAAACATTGTGCAGAATAATTTAAACCTATGTGGAAAGGGCTATAATAAAATGTACGAGTACTCCGTGATCCAGAGATATCACTACTAGGTCTGAATCCCAGAGAAATTAAAGAAAAAAGTGAAAAGGATATATAAATATATATGCATATGTACATATATTAATATAGTTAAATTATACACACACATACAATATCAGTTCTTTTGTGGTGGCGAAGAACTGAAGAACTGGAAATTCAGGGAATGCTTATCAATTGGGAAATGGCTGAACAAGTTTCAGCATATGGTTGTGATAAAATATAATGGTGCTTTAAGAAATATCAAAGAGTGTCATTTCAGGAAAAAAAAAACACAAACATAAGACCTTTGTAAACTGATGCAAAGTGAAATGAGAATAACTGGGAGATCATTGTACATAGTAACAGCAATTTTGTAATGGTAATTAACTATGAAAGATTTATCTACCCTGATCAATACCATAATCCAACACTTCCAAAGGACTTATGGTGAAAAGAAGTAATCCACTTCAAGAGCAAGAACCAATGAACTCATAATGCAAATTGAAATATAATTTGCTCACTTTATTTTTCTCAATTTTTTGGAAATATGACTAATATGAAAATGTGTTTTTCATGATTTTACACGTATAATTGAGATATTGCTTATCTTCTCAGTGGGGGAGGGGTGGTAGGGATCTTTAAAAGTAAAATAATGTTTAAGTTAAATAAATAAATGGTAGCTACATATATACATATGGCCCGAGGGCCATAGTTTGCCCATTACTGTTCTAAGTAATAGAATAAAAGTGTTACAGCAACGGGGGGGCAAAGAGAGAGAGAACACCTATAACAACCACCAGATGATGTATCTTATTTGTGGTATCAATTAGTTTATTTTAGCTATTATTCATTAGGAGTTAACATATTTAAATAGGTCAGGTAGGTTTGCTGTAATCACATGCAATATCTTATCCTCAAATTTATTATTTCTTCTATTTTGATTGTTATTTTGAACTTTGCCCTGACTAACCAGTTGCTCTGATACAGACAGCCAATTCTAAAAGAAAGGCTATATTTTTAAATAGTCACTTATGATTTATTAAGAAGTAGTTGAATATGTTGGCTGTTGAAGGGTTAATATTATTTGGTTGCTTATGATGAGAGTCAATATTTTCACCTTCAGATTCCCTCTTTAAAAAGAATTAACAGTATTAAGCTATGAGGTTTCCAAAATATCTATAAGCCACAGACATCTCCCCTCTTTGATCCCCATCAATATTTCCCAACATAATTTCCACCATCATCCTTTGTACTTCCTTCTGCAATTAAGTCAATGAATATCAAGGCATGCTTAGAAGAACATGAGATTATAAATAGAGCAAGAAGGGATGTCAAAGGTCATTTAGTACAATTTCTTCATTATACTGATGAGGAAACTGAAGCCTGGGGTTATGTTGATAATATCAAAGGCAGCATTTAAACTCAAATCTAATATCTTATAGCCATTAAACTGATCTCACATAGTTACTCACAGAAGCTTTCTACTTCTTCCTGCTTTTGAAATGAATATTGGTATATAATCCATAATTATAGTTATGGCAGTGTCTAGCAGATATATCACTTGTACTACAAAAGAAACGTGATAAAGTATTCAATAAAATTATATTTCTTGTTGCTTCTGGGCACAGAGTGAAATCAACTTTACAACTCCTTGGTTCATTAAATAGTGCAAAACAGTCATGAAGGAAGGAAGGATGCAGAAAGAGAAGAGTATATTAGATTTGGAAACTAAGCAATTGTTGAGCAATTTAAGTTGAATGAAGAAGCTGATAGCCAGATTGTGGAGGATTTAGAAGAGAGAACACAGTCTCCTCGAGAAGACAGAAGAGGATGAAATCAAGGGCACATCAAGCAGAGTGAGTCGGAGTAAGGAAAATTCCCCCCTTTTCATCAGCAATTAGAGTAAAGAAGTTATCAAATTAGAAGGAAAGAAGAGCATGTTCCTGCCAAATGGTCTCATTTTTAAAGAATTAAAAGAAGTTCTCAGATGAAAGGGTAGACAGTGCTATAAAAGGCTCGATGAATGAAGAGATGGTCTGGAATACACTCTATTATGAAAGGGATAGAAAATCATAATGCAGATTCACTGAGCACTTGGTAGATGAAATTCTGCACCTTAAAAGTATAATTCTAGTGAAAGAGATACCACTGACTCATGTTTGCATATGTTACCATTTTCCTATGATCATTTTCCTATAGGTGACTCCCTAATCCAGAGTTTTCTCCACTTATTATACCAGGATAGCAATAATACTGACATAGTGCCATGAGGAATCCATATGCAGGGATCAGAAAGTAGTGATTAAGAAAATAGGATAAAAGAATTGAAAAGTACTTCAGCTCTCCTGAAAGAATCAATTCCAGTACTATAACAATTTTGTTTTACACCTCTCTCCAATAAGATGCCTTTGTTGTTTTTGATCTAGATCTGTAATTCCATCTATAAATGGACTTCCTTGTAATAAAATTAGTAATTAACCAAGGTGGGGGGTGCAGATTTAAATCTATTCCTTGGGATCTAAAACCAGTAATCTTTTGACTTCTAGCTCCTCTTTCCTCTCAAGATTTCTTTGAAGTGTCAACATCTGCTCAGTCATTTTAATTGTATTTGACTCTTTCTAATGCTATTGAGGTTTTCTTGGCAAAGATCAGGATCTGTAGTTTGCTGCTTCCTCTCAAGTTCATTTGACAGATAAGAAAACTGAGCCAAACAGGGATAAGTGTCCTAACTGGACTTACCCAGCTAGTAAGTAAGTGAATCAGATTTGAACTCATGTTTTCCTGGCTCCAGGCAATGCCACCTTGCTGTCCCTAGTATTATGCACAGTAGCTTCAATATTGGTATTGTAATAGACTTTGCTACTAACAGTAATACAATGATCCAGGAAAATTCTGAGGGATTTATGAAAATAAAATGCTATCCCCCTCCAGAAAAAGAACTGTTGGAGCAAAGATGCAGATGAAAACATAAGATTCTTCACTTTTTTATTTGGATGTGTGTTTTGGAATTTTATAAATAGTTTTATGAGATTATTCACTTACAAAAATATGTAATATAGAAATATGTTTTGCATGATAATACATGTATATCCCAGACGGAATTGCTTGTCAGCTCTGGGAGGGGGAAGGAAGAAGGGAGGGAGATAATATGGATCTTGTAACTTGTGAAAACTTAAGTGGAAATTTGTTATTAAAATGAAAAATTCAAATATTTTGTGTGTATAGCTGTGTGTTTTTCTGCTACATGGTTAATATGGAAATATGTTTATCACAGGTATAATCAATATCATATTGTTTACCTTCTCAAGGCATAGGGGAGCAGCATGATGGAGAGAATGTGGAACTCAAAATTGTTTTTAAAAATGAATGTTAAAGATTTTACATGTTACTGGGCAATTCTTTATGAAATATATATGTGTGTGTGTTTTAAGGAGAGAGTGTAGATCTCATTGAAATTTAGAAGAATCATGAAGAAGGCTGGGTTTTCCAGTAGATGGGGTCTGACCTATGTCAACTATATAAATTCACACTACCCATGCTCCCAATTTTAGTAAGTATGTCACTCAGAAAGGGTAACTGTGAGACACAGAAGATATTCTACTGTCTGAGAGTTAAAGAGAGACCTTTACTTTGGACCTTCTTCCTAATGAGGAATAGTTCATAATGGCCTCAATGAGTGTGGGATATCTCAACACAAGATATTTTTTGGTGACTAAGACATGTCTAGTTTCCAAGAATTTCCAAATGCAGATCAAATATATTTAACAATTTATTCTTTACTTTGATGTTGAAATCTGTTAGTTCCACAGAGACCATATAAAGTGCTTGAAAGTATTATCTATAAAATAAAGTGGGATCTGAGTAAACCTTTGCCTCTTTCCACCTGTGGATAGGAATATAAATACCAAAGAATTTAAGAGACGAACAAATAAAACCATAAATATTTCTTAGAGAATGTCTAACATATCTGTTCATACATTTGCGGGCAAAGATGAAAGTGATTCTATCCTTTTGTATAATCTTTTTAAAATTTCTGTAAAATAATGATTTCTGTAAAAGTTATATGGGCAAAAAATTTGGTCAACAGAGTAATGCCAGTAAGATTTCTGTTAGTGGGGGAAAAAAAACGTCAAAAAATACCTGACCACTAAAACAAAGACACCTTAATGGTCTGGAGAATAAATAACTAGAATATAACTAAAGCTTTTTGAGTCTCCCAGACACAAAATTCCATGGTTTTATACTAAGAGTTTAGCATATATTTCAATAGGAAGAAATCATAAATGCAAAGACTATTTGGCTGAGGAAACATTCTAAATAAATTTACATTTGAGAAAGAACAAGGAATCAGACACTCAGTTTAAAAGTACTCTTTTTATCAAGAATAAACATTAGACACTTCCATATTCCAAAAATGTTGAATTTTAGTTTTTTTAGTGACAAATATAAAGGGAATTTTTATGGAGAGCTCCCAGAATGCTTTCATATGGAGGAAAATGCTTTTGCACACTTGCTTAAGTTCTCTCCAGTGAAGAAAATCTATCAGACTTTAAGCCTGCACTTTTTTCTATAGACTAAAATAGGGACCCAGGAATACTAAAGAGAATTAAAAAAAAAAGTCTCTTCAAATATAAAGGAGAATGAAAATGTAGCATATGTAATGTACTCAAGGAATTTTCTTCTTTTGTAAAAGGTTCTCTTGTACTCTAAATTTAAAAGGCATGTAAATTTTCACTAAGGTTTTTTAGATCATTTGTTGGTTAATATTTACTTGAAATATTTGGCAGAAAAGCAAATTTCCTCCAAAAAAAGAAAGGCAGGCTCTCTGACAACATTTGAACATCAGTCAGTGATGCTAGTCCATAAGAAAAATAAATATAGGCATACCTATGGCAATAAAGAGCAAATTCTACGTTATTAAGTAATGTTTCAAGGGTCAACTAAGTTTATAAGTCAATGTTTATTGTGCAGAAGGAGAACTTTCAGTTCATGGTTTGTTAAAAGACAATTATATTGATGAAAGGAAACAGAAATGAAATATTAAATATATATCATGAAATGTGTCAGACCATTGTTTGAATAATTTAATGTGGTAGTATGTACTTTTATAATCTCAAGAGAATTTACTCATTTAAAAAACACTTATTAAGCATCCACTGTGGATAAATTACTCTGTTATGTACTGTAGGGAGGCAGTTGGGTTGCATAGTAGACAGACCACAGGGCCCTGGAGTCTAAAAAATCTGAGTTCAAGTATGAACTCAGGCACTTATTATCTGAATGACCCTAGACAAAGCTCTTAACTGCATTTGTCTCAGCTATCTCATCTGTAAAATAAGCTGGAGAAAGAAATGGATAACCACTTTGTGATCTTTGCCAAGAAAACCGCAAATAGGGTCAACAAAGAGTCAGATAGGAAATTTTGAGATGAAGAAATCAATGTTACATTCATAAGAAAAAATGCTTTTAATTACTATTGATTAGAGAAATGCAAATTAAAACCTCACACAGATCAGATTGACTAATTATGACAGAAAAGGAAAATAATAAGTGTTGGAGAGCATGTGAGAAAATTGGGAAACTAATGTACTGTTGGTGGAGTTGTGATTGATACAACAATTCTAGAGAACAATTTGCAACTGTGCCTAAAGATCTATAAAACTATATGTAATATTTAGGCTCTTCTTCCCTTTTTTTAATCATAGCTTTTAGGTAGGCCAATAATTCTTTTTTTAAACCCTTATCTTCTGTCTTAGAATTAATACTAAATATTAGTTCCAAGGTAGATGAATGATAAAACCTAGATAATTGGTTTATTTGTCTAGAGTTACACAGTTAGGGAATGTCTGACATCATATTTGAACATGAGACCTCATGTGTTCAGTTGGCCTTCTATTTACTGAGCCACCTACCAGTCCCTAAATAATACCCAAATTATCTCTCCTTGATGTATTTTCCAGGTCATTTTTTCCCCTAATGAAATAGTTGACATTTTCTCCTATTTTTTTCATTCTTTTGATTTGATATTATTGTTTCTTAATGTCTCATGGAGTCATTAGTTTCCACTTGCCAATTCTAATTTTTAAGAAATTATTTTCTTCAATGAGTTTTTGTACCTTCTTTTCTACTTGGCTAATTCTGAAGGATGTTTCCAGTGAATTTTTATACATCTTTTCTTTTTTCCCCATTTGACTAATTCTATTTTTTAATAAGTTTTTCTCTTCAGTGAATTTTTGAACATCTTTTTTTTTCCTTTTGGTCAACTCTTCTCCTTAATGAATTCTTTTCTTCAGTTTATTTTGTACATTTTTAATTATATTTGACCAGTTCTCCATTTTAAGTAATTATATTTGGTAGATTTTTTCCCTTCCTTTACCATTTGGCCTATCCTACTTTATAAAATGCTATTTTCCTTGGTATCTTTTGTGGCTCCTTCACCAAGCTGTTAAATGTTCATGATTTCCTTGCATCAATCTCATATTTCCTAATTTTGCTCTGGTGCACTTATTGGTTTTTAAAAACATTTTTTGAACTCTTTATGAATTCTTTTGCAGGCTCTGAGAACAATTTGCATTTTTCTTTAAAGTTTTGCATGTAGACTGTATTAATATTGTTTTCTTATTTTGAGCTTGTATTTTTGGATCTTCCCTCCCCATAATATTAACTGTGGATAGTGAAAATTCCCTTTTTTGTTATTTGCTGAATTTCCAGCTTTATTTCTTAACTTTTTACTTTATGTAAAATCTGGTCTCTGCTCACTGAATAAACAGGCCATTGTCCCAAGTTTCATACTTTTCGCACTACTGTTTTCAGAGCTAGTTGTGTGTGTGAGTGATTTTTAAGTTCTTCCAAAGTGGTATGATTTAAGAAGAGGAATAGTCACTTCTCTCCTGTCCTGTGCTCTTGTCTTTGAGAGACCATAAGCACTCTTTTCCATCCTGGGATTATGTCCAAGGCTTCTATTCCCCTGACATTGTAAGCTCTAGTATTCTATTGTTCTACCTCATGCTGGGACTGCCATTGGGAACCTTATATTACTAATGCATCAGAGTCATGCTTGCAGTCCATCAAAGGGTTCTCTCTAATCTGTTTCTGCCCAGCTGTCCACTACCCTTAAAGTCTGAAGATCACATGCTACAGAAGCCATCATCTTAGCTTTTTTTAGAACTCTCCTCAAGCCACCAATGTGGTCAGAAGCTGTGTAGAACAACGTAACAAGTCCTGGGTATAAAGTTAGAAGACTAGGGTTTAGTCCTTGCCCTGACATCTACTACTATGTAAACTTAGACTAGAAATCTTCTTTCTCAAAATCACACTTCTTTCTCATAAAATGAGTCTGTTGAACTCACTGTCATATATGAGCCTGTCTAGCTTCAAATCAACTATCAATGATTCCACATAGCCTCTGAGGTCCTTTCTGTCCTAATTGATGAATATAGTTAATATATTTCAATGAGACATTTGTGAAACTGATATTTTGAAACTGAATCATCACCTGTTAGCCAAGTTAAATAAGAAAATCTTCCTTTAATCGATAGAAAACTCCCTTCTATTTTAGATAGGGATATTTTCCTATTTCCTCTCATTTCAAATTCTGTGGTAAACTTTGCCTGCATTAGAATTAAGCTTTAACTTTCCAAAATGACTTAATTCATTTAGTAGCAAGCCCACTTGGTCTCTTGACAAGGAATTCACAATTAAATCAAGTTTTGGAAGTGATCTAAAATTTTTTGATTTTTAGTACTCTTTGCCTCCATTCCCACTTCCTGTATAACTCTTCTACTCCCAGTGAAAAGTAAGGAGACTCATTGGATTGAAGGCATTCTTATAATTTTCTTTTTTTATTGCTTCATCACTAAACTGAACTGGATCACCCAAAGAAAAGCATAGAAATGGAAGACTGGAATGAGTATAATATATCAAATCATAAATGTGATTAAAGAAATGTGATATATCTAGAGTTGAAGCTGATTGGATACTTCTCATATTCTTTTGGTTTCCATGCAAAAACGAAACTAGTTAAGAAAGGCCAACTACATATCTGATCCACTGTAGTAGATTTATAGAAGGACAAGAAAAGTAGTCACACAGCTTGGACAGGCATGAATAGGTTGTAATTGGCCTTTTAGGAGAAAATAAAAACATAGCAGGATTCCCAGTACACTGCAGTATTAGAGTATATATGTGATGTTTATTTAATTGTTTCAGTCATGTTCAGCTCTTTGTGACTGCATTTGGAGTTTCCAATGCAAAGAGACTGGAGTGGTTTGCTATTCCTTTCTCTAACTTATTTAACATATGAGGAACCAAGGCAAACAGGGACAAATGACTTGCCCAAGGTCACACAGGCAGTAATTGTCTGAGATTGGCCTTGAACTCATGAAGAGGAAGCTTCCTGTTTCCAAGCCTAGTACTCTTAGTGTACCACCTAGCAATCCTGTATAGATGATTATGAGATATCTGTAACAGTTAACTCCACAATAGCAACTCCACAAAAATAGTCCACTAACAATGGCCACTCCAAGCTTGAGTTTTATCACTCATTTCTCTGCTTTTTAGAAAGCTAAGCAAAACATTTCAACAACAAATCCATGAATATGCTATTTTTTGTATATGTGTCTAGCTTAAGGAGAGAATAAAAACTCACTAAAATACAATAGCTAACTATTATTATAATAGTTTAAGATTTGGAAAACACATTGCAGACATTACATTATTTGATTTTTTATAACAATAATGTGAGATAGGTAGTACATGTATTATTATCTCCATTTTATAGAAGAGAAAATTGAAACTCGGAGGTAAAGTGACTTTTCTGTGATGACAAAAAAAGCTAAGTGGAAGTTTAACCCAGATCATTCCTGATTTCAAGTTCAGAACATCCTTGATAGTGCACTTAAAAAAAATCACTATTTCATATGAGGTTCAGAAAGAACTATGTAGTAGGCTAATTGAAAATAAGATTTGGAAAAAAACATTATTTAATAGTTAAAACACAAGCCAGGAAAATCAGGTAGTTTTAGGTTTTATTTCAGTTCTCCCTCTAACTTTATAACTAACTCAATTCTTCCCATATACTCTATAGAAATAGTTACTAAGTATCTTAATTATCAAATGTAATCCTTATCCTTGATCTCTCTACCACTTTAACACAGTCAATTGCTCTTTTCTCCCTGATACTTTCATTAGGTTTTCATGACATTTATCTCTCATGGCTCTCTTTCCACGACTTCATTTTGCCTTTACTGATTATTTATCCAGGTCAAGGTTACTAATAATGGTAGTCTTCCAAAGTTCTGTCTTGGACTTTTTTCTATATACTATTTCACTTGATGATCTTATTTGATTTCAGGGATTCAATTATCAGGTTTGTACTGAGGATTTCCAAATTTACTTACCCAGCCCCAGCCCTTCCCCTAGACTCCAATATCCCATAACTAACAACTGTCTCTTGTATATCCCAAAGTTTTAGGTGTGGAAATGAAACCCATGTCTTCTGGCTTTAAGTCCATCTCTCTATCCTCTGATATTCTACCTACTTCTAATATATTATAATAAGATCTGTATTATTGAAAAGGTAGTGTGTATGATTTTTTAGACCATTACCAATACTGTGTATTGGCTCCAAGGCAGAAGAGTGGTAAAGGTAGGCAGTGGGGGTCAAGTGACTTTCCCAGGGTCACACAGTTAAGTGTCTGAGACCAGATTTGAACCTAGGACCTCCTGTCTCTAGGCCTGGCTCTCAATCCACTGAGATACCCAGCTGCCTTCTTGTGTATGATTTTTAAAAACCAGAGACATCTAAAATGTATCCATCAAAAGATATGTATATACCTAAATATGTGCTATATATATATATGTGCCTGTGTACATATATATGCACTTCGGGTTAAGAAAAATTGCTTTTTTGCTAGAACTAAATATTTCAATCCATCTCCATCTATTCTCAAGACCATTTCTCTTCTTCACTTCCAAAGAAGCCCTCTATATGTGAGTGAGGATTTATCACTGTAAATATGTGATAGCTTGTATTCTATGCTCTATATTCCTTAGTTCTGTGGGAATATGGAATAGCAAAGCAAAAGGTATTGAACCCAAAATAAGGAAATCTAGTGACTCCATTTATGTTTTTTATTATAGAAAACATTCTTGCATTCTATTACAGTAAAAATGTGAATTCACAAAGTGGCTAAAAATTCTGCAGTATAAAATTTTGGTGATGTGTCATTATAAGAAATTTACTAAAAGGAAATCTTTTGATTGAAAAAAATCTATTTGCTTTCATATTTTTATTGCATTGAGGTCTTTTGGCCTCTGTTTTAAATCTATGTTCTTAAATATTTAAAGCCTTAGCAAAAATTTATTTAATGACAGCTGTGGGTGAGGTAGGGTTATAAGAAACCAATGAATAAGAAGTCATTGTTTACAGAATCCTTGTATTCTCTGAAACTTCCTTCTTTTGATCTTTATATGAGAGTTCATTAGGAGAAACTAGGGGAATTGATTTTAATTAATATATTCTGATTATTAATAAATTTTTCTGGATTATGACTAAGTGAGAAGCAGCAAAGTAAAGAGAATAGAAGATGACTTTGGAGCCAGGAAGATCTAGGATCAAAGTTGTACATCAAAAATAAGTGCTAGGGGCAGCTGGGTAGCTCAGTGGATTGAGAGCCAGGCCTAGAGGCTGGAGGTCCTAGGTTCAAATCTGGCCTCAGACACTTCCCAGCTGTGTGACCCTGAGCAAGTCACTTGACCCCCATTGCCCACCCTTACCACTCTTCCACCAAGGAGCCAATACACAGAAGTTAAGGGTTTAAAATAAAATCTAATAAACAAACAAACAAACAAATAAATAAATACATAAATAAAAATAAGTGCCACATAAGCTTTGGCAATCTGTCTCTCTTTCAAATGCTGGTGTCTTCTTTCTTTAACTATATTTTATTTATTTTATGGTTATTCTGCATATTCTGACTTATGTACATATTGTCACTAAAAAAAAAAATCTAAACCCTTTAGAGCAGGGACTTTTTTAACTTGTCTTTGCTTACCCAGCCCTTAACACTGCATGTGACCTATAACAGGTGCATAGTAAATGCTTGCTAATGGACTAATTAATACTAAAATATAAAATACTAAATACTAAGATACACACACACACACACACACACACATATATATATATATATTATGTATAGATATAGAGAGAGTCCTGGTTAGGTTACTTAATCAATCTGTGCCCCAGGTAACTGAGATCATAATTTATAGACCTGAGTTGGCCAGGTTCATCAATAGAGGAGTGCTCACAATGGAAATTTGCCTTACAATAATATCACCATTTTGGGCAGAAAAAAAACAACAAATAAGAAATATGCATTTGAATCATTTTGTCTTTAGTTTTATACAGACTAAAAACTCATTGAATAACATAACTCATTTATTCTTTCTATTTGGTAAAATGCACGATAGTTTGAAATACAGATATACTTCACCTTAAACATAAAGAGCTTTGTTCATGGAACGTTGCACATTTCTCACAAATGTATGAATCAAGCCATCTTTATTGCAATGAAGATGGGCCTTGGTATTTAAAAAAAAGTCTTTAGGAAAAAAATAAAACATTTAGTAGGTCAAACAAACAGGGGCTTTTGTTTTTAAATTTTGAATTTGCACATTAACTAATTATGTACTAGTAAATTCATTAAAGTTGTTTGATGATTGATAGATCAATGAAGATGAGACCCTACATTCTTCAGTTTAAAAAGAAATTTGTTTAAAATGGTATCTAATTACTTCATAAATAAGGGGGGGAAATGACTCTTTAATTGTGTGTTGATCAATTTCTTGTTCATGAGTACTAAGTGTCCTTAGGTTCAGAAGATTTTTTTGGTAAGTAGAAAAATTGTGTGATTAGGAAATGCTTTTCTAAAGATATCATGTGGGAAAGAGAAAACAGAATAACTAAGAATGAGTGAAAGGAATTTGCCAAGTTGTTTGGGACTTCAAAGTGGGATTATAGAGTCACCTCACACAAAGCAATGTTAGTAGATTAGATTGCAGAGGAAAGCATATAAAAAGGACAGAGATGGATTAGTCATAACATCTTGGAAACTTCTTATGTTTTAAGGAAGAGGAGGCAGAAAAATAAGTGAAGGAGAAATAGAAGGCTTAAAAGTGTTTTAGGTAAAAGAAGACAGGGTATTACTATACACTAAGGGCTTTTAAAAATATGCACCTGAAATTTTTATGAAAAAAATACATTTTTAAAAGCATAAAGATACTCCACAATGATTATGGAGAGATGAATAATTATGTAATATGATAGTATGACTCTATCCTAGTTACATCTATGCATAGATTCTTAACCTTCTGGTATTATGGCCCCTTTTGGCACTGATGAAGCCCATGGATTGCTTTTCAAAACAATGTTTTTAAAATACAAAATATCTATTACAAAATAAACTGATTCTATTGAAATAGTTATTTCTTTAAAGTTTATAGGTCCCTGGTTAAGAACTCCTGGTGGAGTTTTTATTTTAATTCTTTTATAAGAAAATATTTAATCTATTCATCTTTTGTACTGAACCAGTTTTTTTTTTTCTGAATGTTGATCTGGTCATTGTATCTCCAATTATTCAGGCTCAAATTCTTATAATCCTACTTTACATGTGTAACTTTGGACATGCCCATTAATAAGTTTTAGTCTTACTTTTATCATTTGTAAATGAAGATGTTGGATTTGATAGCTTTTAAGTTCTCTTGTACTATCAAATTCATAATCAGATGGGCTCAATTAAATTCATTAAATTTAAAAGGTTTTGTACAAACAAAACCAATGCAACTAAAATTAGAAGGGAAGCAACAAATTGGGAAAAATTTTTATAACAAAAAACTCTGACAAAGGACTATTTACTCAAATATATAAGGATCTAAATCAATTGTACAAGAAATCAAGCCATTTGATCAATTGATAAATGGGCAAAGGACATGAATGGGCAATTTTCAGATAAAGAAATCACAGCTATCAATAACACATGAAAAAGTGTTCTAGTTCTCATGATTAGAGAAATGTAAATCAAAATAACTCTGAGGTACCACCTCACACCTTGAAGATTGGCTAACATGACAGCAAAGGAAAGTAATAAATGTTGGGGGTATGTGGCAAAATTGGGACATTAATGCATTGCTGGTGGAGTTGTGAATTGATCCAATCATTCTGGATAGCAATTTGGAACTATGCCCAAAGGGTGCTAAAAGACTGCCTGCCCTTTGACACAGCCATACCACTGATTGGTTTATACCCCAAAGAGATCATAGGGGAAAAGACTTGTACAAAAATATTTATAGCCACACTCTTTGTACTGGCAAAAAACTGGAAAATGAGGATATGCCCTTCAATTGGAGAAAGGCTAAACAAACTGTGATATCTGCTGGTGATAGAAAACTACGTGTTCAAAGGAATAATGAACTAGAGGAAGTCCATGTGAACTGGAATGACCTAGAGGAATTGATGCAGAGTGAAAGTAGCAGAACCAGGAGAATATTGTACACAGAGTCTGATAGAGTATGGTAAAAATCGAATGTAATGGACTTCTCTATTAGCAGCAATGCAATGATCTAGGACTTATAAAAAAGAACACTATTCACATTCAGAGGAAGAACTGTGGGAGTAGAAACAGAGAAGAAAAATAACTGCTTGAACACAGGGGTTGATGCAGATATGATTTGGGATATAGACTGTAAACGACCACCCCAGTACAACTATCAATAATATGGAAATAGGTCTTGATTAATGACATATGTAAAACCCAGTGGAAATATACTTTAGTTACTGGGTTTGGGGGGTGATTTGGGGTGGTGATGTAGGGAAGAGAAAGAACATGAATCATGTAACCATGGAAAATTTTTCTATTAAAAATAAAAAAATAATAAATTTTTAAAAAGAATGTTGGGTAATGGTCAGAATTTTATAGCTAATTAAAAAAAGGGAAAAATCCCCCCAAAATGCCAAGTTGATATTCTTTTAGATATGGCAAATAATGAGAAAAAAGAATCCTACAACTGCAAATTATTAGTTTATATGAATAACTGCAATACTAAGTCTAATCAGGAAATTGTAAATAAGTATATTACCCACTGTCAAAAAAATTATCACTATTAAATTAAATTAGTTTTCTCTAGGCAAACTGACATTGCATCTGCCTTAAGGCTAGTTAAAAAATGAATCATAAGGAAGATAAGCACATAAATAAAATGGGGTTTAAATTGATTCTGTATACATAGACTAACTTGAAAAAATAAACTTTAATGCACAATTCTGAACGTTTGTAAGAACAAAGTAACAGTATGATTGCTGACTTCTCTGTGGACAAAATTAAATATTCTTTAATAGCTCTTCTAGTTTACAGATTTTCTTATTGGTCTAGAGGTGCCCAAAGTAAAGTAAAATCCTTTAGAACATATGGTCCTTCAGAAGGTCACATAGTTGAGAAATTTTTATCATGAAACCTGAGAGGTAAAAGCAAACTTTATGACTGATATTTGCACACTGTACTGGATACCAACTGTGGAATGTTACTCTGGCCAGCTACTCACACATTACTGATTTGAAGAGTGTCTTTAGTGTCAATTTTCAATAAGCCTTTTACTGGAAATGCAGTGCCAAATGTCTACTTTTTCTACTTTAAATAGACAACTGTGCAAGAAAAGATCAAAAGAAGGTGTTAACCTGAAAGTTAATTTTGCTTTCCTTTCTTTTATAGATTTCTAGTATCGAGATCCCTACATTGGACTCGTGAGGAAGAAAAAAAATTAGGCAATGAAATGAATTGAGCAAAAGAGAAAAGAAACAGAATGGCAAGGACACTGGTAACCATTGTTGCTTGTAAGCTAAATGAATTTTGGGGTGGGCTGAGGCTTCCCCTCTTGTCTGAAGGGTCCAGTCCCTGTTAAAGCAAGTATGAATAAAATTCCACAGTAAGACCTTGACTCTACTCTCAGCTCTACTAACATGCTATGGGACTGGGTGAGTGACTTCTGTTTCTCAGTTTTCTCATCTGTAAAATTATCAGACTGGACTGCTCTATCATTCTATGGGGAGAGGTTAAAAATGATACATGCAAATTTGAGTTCAAGATCATGAATCCTTATATATGTGATTTTGTGCTACTTGAGAAATCTATACTGTATAATCACTATGTGCATGTTTGCATGTCAAAAAGCATCACAAATTCAGCCTGTGCTGCATTTTATAATTCCACTAAAGTACACATTACACTGTAGAGAATATTCTATCATTTCACCTTTGGCTGTCAAATTTTTGAACAATTTGCTTTTTAACTGTATTCTGAAGCAATCAGCACAGTACCTTTACCCTTTGCAGGTTCTGAATAAACATTCATTGATGGATTGAAAAAAATACAACCATTTTGTAGATCCTTTTAACTTGAGGAATAATGGTCGAAATTGTATATTTTAATAAGGAAGGGAAAAATGAAATAGGAAAAATAAGAGGTAATTTGAACATTACACTAAAGTTGTTTCTTTAAATATATATTTTCTTTGATGAGAGAAATTTGTCCTGTTTTGTCACTTCATGTATCATTATTCATATGCAGGGGAACAGGAAGTTTGGGAGCATCAAACTAGATACTATTAGGAGACCTTCACCAACTTGAGAAACCAGCAGGTTTTGTCAGCAATAACACTAGATTAATATAACATCTGGGGGGCTCAGTGGATTGAGAGCCAGGACTAAAGATGGGAGGTTCTGGGTTCAAACTGGCCTCAGAAACTTCCTAACTATGTGACCCTAGCAAGTCACTTTGCCCCTATTGCTGAGCCTTTACCACTCTTTTGACATAACTGATACACAATACTAATTCTAAGATGGAAGGTAAGGGTTCTCAAAAGTAATAATACTAGATTTGAAAGCAGAGGACTGGGATGGAATCTATTTTCTGCTTTTTATGTGACATGAACCTTAGATAAGTCATTTTACTCTGTCAGTGTCATTGACTTCATTTTTAAAATAAAGAGGCTTTCCTACATCATCGCTGAGTTCCTTCTAGTCCTGTATCCTATGATCACAGAAGAATCATTATTAGTAGGAGGTAAAGAGAACTCTCCATTCTTGACACCAGCAGGATTTTCCTCACTGTGGTTATCACTTTCAAAGGATCCTAGGGTAGTGTCATGGATGCGACATGATAGAAGGGCTTTTCCTGCTTCCCCTCATTTCAGAGCAGATTCACATTTCCACATTAGTGAGGAGGGTCGTTCATTGGCTGCTGAGATAGAATTAAGTAGATAATAAAGGGCAATCTGTTTCCCTCAAGCCTCTTCTTCCAGCAGATTTTGATATGTAAGGACAACTCTGAGTTCCACAGGATCCGAGATGGGAGGATAATGTTTACTCTGCCCCATCCTAAGTTATAGGCTCTCTATGATCTCCTAAGCAAGTTAAGGTCTAGGATGAAGCCTCTTCCTCCTAGTATCTTGGGCTTTTTCATATCCAAAACGCATCTGGCTTCTTAACCCTTCTTGAGCCCTCAAATAGCAATGCTTAGTTATCAAAGAAGTAGCAATGGAAAGAGTGTCAGAGGCAGAGAGGAAACACAACACAAGAAGAATAAAGATCCCTCTTGGTATCGATTGGAGAAGTGAAATGTGTAATTAGGAGGCACAGTACATAAAATAGAATTAGGCATCAGATCTAGCATCAAACCTTTAATAACTGAGTGACTCTAGGCAAGGCATTTATCTCCTGATTGTCTCAGTTTCATCAGTTGTAAAATACGTAGCAAATATCTCATGAGTGATGAGGATTACATGAATATTTGTCAGTTCTTAGCACAATGTCTAGTGTACAGTAAGCATTATCTGTGTTATTTATTATTACTGTAATTAATATTACATATTAAATGATAAATTAATAGATCCATTGCAGTTGTTCTAATGAGCTTGTCCATTAACCTCTCAATTGATTATAATCACTCTGTGATTTTTTATTATTTGCTTTTCTAAGTAGAGATTAAAAAAAAGGCCTAATCCATATCTGAATCATGTCTGTACTCTAGATACCATTAAAAAATTCCTTATCCCTCCAACTTGTGCCCACCATCCCCACATATTACTCTGTTTTTGAGGACGTCTTTTAACATTGAAGGCAGAAACAGTATTATTCCTAAGGATTCTGAAGTAGGGGTACAACTGAATCTCAGGCAGCCCCATTCCCTTGGAAGAGATAGGGCAATTTCAAAACCCTATAAACCTGGAGGAAGATAAAAGGATTGAAATTTAAGAAGTTCACTAGCCCCAGCAGCCTAGCATAGAGTCACAGGATCATAGATTAAGATCTAGGTTGTTACACCAATTTATTTTGCAAATGATTCTCAGTCTAGTCATGTCCTATGAACTATTCCATGCTGCCTTTTATCATACTCCTTTTCTCCATATAACCCCTTGTAGTCTTTTGCTGTCCTGTGTTTCAATTAACCCCCTGTAATCCCAGGAACTTAATCCTTCTCCCAGGACCTACATTTTCCTCAAATTCCCATGTGAAGCATGCTTGACTCTCCTGAGGATCTGCTTCCTACATCTCTTTTCCTAAACACTGCCAATGAACTCTTACTTAGAGGGATCCCTTCCCACCTGTCTACACCTGAATAAATCTGCCCCTCAGACAAGAATTTGAATTATAGACTGGGTTCATGTAATCTTATGCTGCTTGATAATAAAGACTTGGAAACTCTAGCGCATATCTGGAATTTCAGCAGACAGTAGCAGTTCTTTATTCATAGATCCCAAATTGTGCAGCCTGACCTATTTTTGTTAATCTTTCTCTGATTTGGGACAGGTTTGACCTTGGCTTAGAAAGAGTTATCCTTTCTAAAGCTGCAGAATTCTGTCAAGTCCATGTGTATTTTCCCCCTTAAAAGATTACAAAAAGCACTGCCAGTGTCATCTTCACAAAGGAAAGTCAAAGGTCTGTAAACTGCACTGCTCAGTCTTTTGTCTCATTCTTTGAATGTTTGCCTAGTTTCTTTGCTGAGACATTTCACAGTGTATATAAATACAAGCAGATATACACAGGTATGGGTGTCTGTGCATACCTCATCAAGATGTGAAATCTAGGGTCAAAATTTAGGATCTGGGAGGTGCTACTAAAGTGGAAAGATTTTGAATGCAGGCTAGTCAAGCTCATTAGCCATTCACGATTATAATAAATCAAAAAGATAATTCAGAGAGATGCCTTACCAGAATATTGACTACCAGGAAAGGATCCTCTCATCTACCTCCAAACTCATGAGACTATTTAAACATGGGGCATTTGCAATCTGTATGTTTTTTAACCCTTACTTCTGTCTTTTTTGAATCCTAAGACGGGATAGAAGCAAGGGTTAGGAAATCCATGTTAAGTGATTTCCCCAGGGACACACAGTTAGGAAGTATCTGACATCAAATTTGAACCCAAGTATAGGAGATTAATAAATATCCATTGAATGATACTTATGAGAACTTTATGTTTCAACAAGTATGTGTTTAAAATAATATAGGTTTTATAACCGGAAAGGAATTATAGCAGTTGACCCTTTTATTAATAAGTAAAAGAAAATTAAGATATCTGAATATTATCATAGTTAAAATGTAATACTTATATACCAAATGCAGAATTTTGATTTTTCATTAATGTATAAAATGTAATATTTTAAACTCATAAATACACTTACAAATCATTAAAACATTTTAAACTGCAAGAGCATTTTCATTTTTTCAGGAATAGATTTTAGCTTCTAGAATATTATATTACATGTAAAAGATATTTAATAGGTGATTGTAGCATTGAGTTAGAATAGAGGAGAACAGGTCATTTTTAATAATTTTCAATGATTCTATGAATAGTCCCCGTGTTGGTAGTTGAGGAACATAGTAGTGAAATGGCTTCATTCTATTTTCTCTTTCTCATGGTTTGGTCATCAAAGATATTGCTGGGACATTGTACTACTAAGGAGTTTTCCTAATAATATTTATTTGCATTCTATTTTCAGTCTAATCTAAAAATAAAAAAATATATCATCATAATTTCTACTGACCTCTGCATATAGAACTGTGGTAAACGCAAACGAGTAAAAATATGTCAAATACATACTAATTCAAAGGCTATTATGCATTTATAATAAAATGTTTGAAAGATTTACAAAGCCACGGGCTTATCTGGCAATGTTTGGGAATGAAGTTTCCTCCTTCCTTTGGGTTTAATACAGCCTTGTGATGTTTCCAGAGAAATAAACTCAGAGCCTGCTTGTAAACTGTGGCTCTGAAATACACGACTTCAGATTTATGGAGGACTACAAGTTAACTGTAATTATGACTTGTAATTACCCATTAAATTAAAGCAACACACTTTCCTATACACCCACGTAACATAATACAAAATCCACTACATTAGATCAGGGTTTAAGTGCCCAAGATGCACATTACAATTAGTCATCTGGAGCTTAGGAAACTAGTCTGGCTTTCTGTAGACCTGAGAAACTTTCACTCCAAACTTAGGAAAATACCACAGTATTATTCTTTTAAAGAGGCTCCATTCATTCTTTTCAAGAGCTCTTTCAGTTGTTAGTCATTTGTTTTCTACTTCCTATTGGCCTTCTGAAAGCTCAGAAGGCCTATAAAGGTAAATGATATTACTCTGCTTCTAATGAATAATCTATTTACTTAGAAGCCAATGGAGCCTCTGTCTCAGCAATCACATGTGGTGCCAGGGAGCAGCCCTGAACATTTTTGCCCACTATCTGATATGCAGCTCCTGTGCCCTCTCTCTTTCATTTTACTGTCAAATTTGTGAAAAAGAAAAATGATTCCTCTACCTCTTCACCACCTATTCTCTCTTTGAATCCCTGTAGTTGTTTTACTAAATTTGTTTCTCTAAAACAGTCTTTTTTAATCAAAATAGCATTTTAAATATTTTGATAAATATTTTGACAAAATTAGCTTCCTTTACAATACTATATGTTTTATTTTATTTATTTATTTATTTATTTTTTATAAACCCTTAATTTTGGTGTATTGTCTCATAGGTGGAAGAGTGGTAAGGGTGGGCAATGGGGGTCAAGTGACTTGCCCAGGGTCACACATCTGGGAAGTGGCTGAGGCCGGGTTTGAACCTAGGACCTCCTGTCTCTAGGCCTGACTCTCACTCCACTGAGCTACCCAGCTGCCCCCTATGTTTTATTTTTTAACATATTTTTCTGAAAAGAGATTCATAGTCTTCTCCAGATTGCCAAAAGGATTCAAAACACCCAAAAACATGACAGCCTTTTCTAAGATTGTCAGTAACCCTATTAATCAAATTCAATAGCATTTTTTCAATCCTCATCTTCCTTGACCTACATATTCCATTTGACATAGTTGATAACCCTCTCCCAGTAAATATTTTCTTCTTTAACTGTAAGGTCCACATTCTCCTATCTAACACTTTAATATGAAGGTTTTCAAAGGTTCTAACTTAGTTGTTTACTTTTTTAAAACTCTCTTCCTTAGCAAGCTTATTCATTTTCCTCTCATTTTATTCAATTTTATTACTTTATTTAAACCTTGACCATGAAAAGAAATACTATGTAAATATTATAAATAATTGATGAGCCTCATTCACTCTCAAAAACACTATCTCTCTGAATAACACTCTCAGATCTTTATCTACATCCCTAAACTCTGAGCTCCAAAACTTTAATTCCCAAGACCTTATGAGTAGATTCTCTCTGAATGTCTCATTAAAATTTTTACTCACTACATACAATGCTAAGAATTCCATTAAACTTGTCCCCTCTCTGACATCTCATTTTCTATTTGTGGCACCATCATCTACCCAGTATATGTGTTAATAGCTCTGGGGTTGCTTTTGGCTCTTTTTTCCTCCTCACTTCTTTTATTCCATCATTTACCAATTCTATTGAGTTTCCCTTGGCTATATTTCATCTCTGGAATCCTTAGTACCATCTTAAAAAATGACAATTCACACTTTGTTTTCTTCTGAGTTATCTGTATTAATCAGATTGGGAAATCCATATTTTATACCAGTAACTTTTTTTGATAAATTAGAAAAATGTTTCCTATGGTCATTAAATATGATTATAGAAATTTTATTGGTTTCTAGAAAGTTATTGACCTTTTAAATATATGGAAGAGCACAAAAGTATATTTAGAGAATTTAAATTTCTAAGAACTTCAAGTTAGAAGATTTTTTCTTGATCTATATATCTTTTGAACCCATAGACCTATGGTAGTCTGCTTGCAGTTTTTCTGCTTTTCCAAATGGCAATGATTCAAAATACAAAATCTCAGACTCTAAAATCTACTGAGTGAAAGCACTTTTTCTTTGTCAGGAAACAATGAAGAGAAAATCCGGTAGGGTACATTGCTGTAACACCATCAGGATGAAAAGATTTTATCCTTCCTAAGTGAAAAGGGGAATTAAATTCATGTTAAGACTGACAGCTTTTAACCAAAAGCTGTTCATTCAAGTTGTTTTTAATTAAAATGGACTCAGTAGCAAAAAAGAGAATCCAGGTTTAAGAATTCACTTTAAGCACTTGGATGGCAGCTATAAGCTGTAGTGAATGAAGACCCCCAGAGTGAGATAGACTATATAGCAGCCATTTTATAAGATCATCCTTTAAATTTCTTACCAATGACAAACTATTTTCAGAAGCTAACCTCTTTCAGATAGATGGGTATATGTTACTTTATACAGTTCAAGATGCTAAATTTATGCTGACCTTAAGTGGTAGAGGATGATCCCTCACCTGGGGATTATCTCTATACCAATGAAATTGAGCTCCATTTCTATTCTACCCTACCCTACCCTACCCTACCCTACCCTACCCTACCCTACCCTACCCTGCCCTACCCTTCCTATCCCATCCAATCCTATCCTATCCTATCCTATCCTGTCCTGTCCTGTCCTATCCTGTCCTGTCCTTTTCTATCCTCTCTTCTCTTGTCCTATGGAAGAAAGTAAATCTGAAATACAGAGAGGCATTGTTTGTAGACAAGATTAATTTTTATCTTTCTTGATTTGGTCATATGACCTATTATACATGCAATTGCTGAGATTCAAAAAATAATTCACTTAATGAAAAGAAAAACTACTATAACATTATAGTAGAATGACAGGGTCTACCAAGCCCTGCCAAGTTGGAAAAGCATCAAGTAAAAACCTGGTAGCAGACTCAACGTTGGTCATCCAAGGACTAATTTAGCTAATTTCAGTGAAGTTTCTCATGAAAGAGTTAGTCAATAAAGGATTTTTTAAAGATAAAATGAAAATTATCTCGTTATAGATAAGTTACATTCTGTATGAGTGAAGAAAGTAGCCATAATAGCAAAAATTAAAGACTCTGACAGAATAGACATACCTACACACTACACACATATTTGTGGGTGTATTCAGATGTTCTTCTTTATAGATGACAGTAGACTGATTGTATTAAGATACTGTAGAATTAATTAAATAAGGTCCATAATTGCCAAAATAATTTATCTTAACTATTCATTTAAAAAAACAGTTTACTGGAGAATGACTATTGTGCAGATTATTATATATACTTCGATGGACAGCCCTTAGAGATAGTCTTTTTGTACTTACATCTTAGAGAACTTCAAACAGACAGTGAGCCAGGCCTAAAATTCAAACGAAGAGAACAGACTAGAATGCATTTGGTAATTTATATGACAGTTTTACTGACCCCAAGATTATTCCTTAAAGTAAGAATCAATTACAGCATTCATTGGATGATTTTATATGATTATGAGTACCCAAGGCAAAATTGTATATTGGGCCTACATTGGTTACAGCACATTTCTAGCCAATAATTGTGAAAAATAATTGATGTACTGTACATGATGAGAAAACTAATTACATAATAGCACATTAAAAATAATTTATATATGACATTTTGCCTGTTTATAATTTTAGATAGAGATATACTGATAAACCCAAATCATTGTAACCATTTTTATAACTCTAATCAAATCCAGGCCTTTAATAAATATATTTGTTTAGGTATTATTGAAATAATTTCTTCAAGAATCAAATAATTTCTATCCTCAAGAATTCTATATTCTACTAGGACATTGCATGTGAATAGTCAATTACATATATCGAAATTTGAAGAAGAGGAGGGTGACAGAACTTTAAAAGTAAGGGAATCATTAAAGGATCCCCTATGGAGATGGGAACTGAACTTTGAAGCTAAGCTTGGGTTCTCTGAAAAAGCAGTACATTGCATAGGAGAATGACTATACAAAGTCAGAGAGAGAGAGAAGATCTCTAGATACAAGATCAAAGAGTAGCAAGTAGGTCATTTTGTCTAGAATATACAAAGCATGAAAGAGAATAATTTAAAATAGACTTGGAATATAAGGCAAGAAAAAGATTGGAAAGGTCTCTCAATACCATTCTGAGGAGTTTATATTTATGATAAGCATTTTATTCTAAGGTTCATGAAGTTTTTTTGTCTAAAAAAATTGATAACTGAATTTCAATTTATTTCCTTTTACAACCCCATGCATTTTATTTCATGCATTTAAAGACATGAGCTGAAGAAGAAGTTTTTATCATGCTCCAGATTGCCAAAGCGGTCTATGACACAAAAAGGGTTTAGACCTCCTGTTCTAGGTATGACAGGGAACCATTGAAATATCTTGAAAAAAGTCTGACAGTCTGGTCCTGAGAAGTCTGTTTTAGCAACTATTGGAGGATGAATTTGAAAGTAAGAAAAATATAAACTTGTAGTCGAAGAAAAAGGCTACTGAAATAATCAAGGTGAGAAATAATGAGGCCTTAACTAAGTTAACGGCAGAATGAAGAGAAAGAAATATATGTATTTCTTATGAAGGTAGATTTAAAAAGAGAGCCACTAATTAGATATGTGGGTAGAAAGGAAAGAATCAAGGATGATTCCAAGTTTGTGAATATGTGACCGAAAAGAAACTACAGGATGATACATAAAGGTAGATATAATTTATATATCTATAAACACATATATACATATATAAAATTTACAAATACTTATTAAGTGCCTACTATGTAAGAGACATTGTACTAGAACATAAGGATAAAAAAGAAAGATCTGTTCCTTGCAATGGAAAAGACATGTATTTGTTAGTACATTAAGATATATGAGATAACCTTTGGGTGAAACCTCCAGTGGCTAGGGAGGTAGAGAAAAAGCTTCATTTATAAGGTGATACTTGAATTCAGTCTTTAAGGAAACCAGAGATTCTGAGAGAGAAAATAGATGCACTGATAAGCAAATTGAACAATTGAAAGAAGAAATGGAATGTTGTATAAAGAAGAGAAGGAAGGCTAGTTTTACTGTACTAAAGAATGTAAGAAGAGGAGTATTGTAGAAAAAAGTCTGGAATGGAAGGGTAAAGCCAGGGTTTGAAGAGATTTAAATGTCAAAGAGAAGAATTTATAGAATAAATTAATAAGGAAGTTAATAAGGAACCACTGGAATTACTGAACAGGGAAGGTGACATGGTTAGACATGAACTTGAAGAAAAACACTTTGCCAACATTATGGAGGATGGAGTGAGATTGGGAGGGAGAGAGACCAATTATAATATCATTGAAATAACCCAGGCTAAAATTGACGAAGGCTAAAACTAGGAAAGGGGGTGAGGTCTGCCAAAGTAGAGAGTTTTTATGGATCAATTTGATTCCCAGTTTATAGAGGCAAGAGGGAAGACTCGAGAGTGACACCAGTGTTATAAACCAAGAATCAGATAGGGATAAGGATTAAGAGCAATGGTAGATGGCTCCTTGTAAGAAAAAAAGGCCACCTCTTCATCATAGAAATGACTAGAAGTGAGGAGTGATGAGACAGGATATAAACATGATACCAAAGGGATGTGAAAAGAGGAGAGAAGAAGTTCATAGTGAATAACATTTTTAAGGTAAAGTAGGAAGCAATGTTTTCATGAAAGGGCAAGAAGAAAGCATTGGAATCATGAAAAGAGAAGGTACAATATCTAGTAATAATTGTGGTATCAAGGAAGAAGAAATCATTTGAGAGGAATAAAAGGATTGTTTTTCAAATTTGAGGGGACCCATTTGTAGTGGATTCAGTCAATATGGTTGATTTCCCTTCACAGGAATCAGAGGAAATGAGGAAGATAGTGGAAGTAATCTAGAATTGTAGGTTGACAAGGCATTAGGTTCAATAAAAAAAGGGGACAAGAGACCTGGTAATAGAAAAAACACAGAATAGAAGACAGAAAGGTAGGAAAATATAGCAAGAATATGTTATATTATATCATTTTTGCACACACACAAATATACATATATAAAGGGATAGAGTACATGTGTGACTCTATTTGCATATATACATCCATATTTATATATGAACACAAAAATACATCTGTAATTTAAAAAGAATGAAAATTTACCACTTAACATTCTCAAGCCCTGCATTTTCATATTTGCAGTTTGTCAAACTAATATGTGTGTGTGTATATACATATATATATATATATATACACACATATTTTTAAAGTTTCAGCTTCTTGCCATGGAAATGGTAGTATGTGGAATATTGTAGCTTGAATTTTTACGAGGAAGGTATAATAATCATCATCATAACAATTCATATATGTATAATGTTTTACAGAACATTTCCTTATGACAATCCAGTATTGTGCTCTCTATAAATATTATCATTCACAGTTTACTAGGGAGAAAATTGAGCTTCAGAGGATTCCTGTGGGTTACCCATGGTGACACAGTTCTTTTGGTATAAAATATAAGAAAAAGACTTAGAAGCAGAAGACTTGTTTCACATTTAACTAAGCTATATACATTAACCTGTGTTAATTCAGTCAATTTATTTCACCTGTGTTCCTAAGTGTTCTTGGTCTGTAAAATATTGATCTAGATGATCTCCAAGTTCACTTTCACTTCTTAATCCTTTGATTGGTTGAGTTATGACTCAGACTCTACTCATCTTCACAAATATTTTTTCCATTCTACCATATGGACCAAATTATGGCTAAATACCATTTTCATTCTTTTCTTTTCACATCTCTAGGCATGATAGAAAATTAAATTAACCACAACATCCCCAGAATTCCACTTAGTGTAGGTATTACTGGGAGGGAGAGATAACGAGCTGAAAAATCTGTCAGTGAAAGCTGCCTTTAATATTTTGCCATTCCATTCTCTTGTGCACGTATGCAATAAATTATAAATTGAGGGAATTTTAAGTCTCCAATGTCAAAAGAATTATGGACTCAGTAATATAAAATAATTTTCCATATCCATTTTGGTTACCTTAGAGCTATTGAAATAGAAATGACTTTAAAAAATAATAGACTCTATTTCTATATTTCAATATGTAGGATCACCTCTAAACCACCTTAAGGTCATGGCTATTGACCTTGTGCTTAAAGATTCCCAGTGAACACTTTAAGAGTCTTTTTGTAATTTCAAACAACTCTTGCAATCAAAGTGGTCTTTTACATCTAATTTGAAGAGGCAAGTACCCCTTGCTGTAGGCAATATATCTATTCTGATCCAGGCATGCAGTTAGATTGGACATGTGCATGTGGCCATTTTAATATAAGGATATGAACTTGGTAACACAGTGAAACATCTTTCTCAGAAGTCTCATCTTTATTCATTTTTTGGTTCCCAAAGAATTACATTCCACCATTCTGTTAATGTTTGAAAATGAGTTAATATAAAAATATCTACATCTGGGAAGATACATCAATTATCATCAAATTACTTGAGATAAAGTCCAAATAGAGGAAGGGGATTTTAATTTGGAAAGACATGAGGCTCATTCTTTTGGAAGATCTGAACTAAAGTAATAATTATACAACAGAGGGATATTTCTTCTTGTTGAATGTCAAAAAGTTATGTATCAAAGATGTCCTTGAAGGAAACTGTCTCTCTCGTATCCCCAGGAAAGTTAGAGAGAATAGGGGATTACCATGAAGATATATCTGAAGCAAAATTGATGGGGTGACAGTACTGTGATGTGTGAATCTGGCAAAGAGAGAGTGCTGCCCCTAATAAGAAATAGGATGCACTGACTATAGAATAGTAGAAAAGGGCAGGGAATGCAAGCATATAAGAAATCACTGAATCCTTTCCAAGAGATTCAAGCTTTAAAATGTTTGGTAACTTGCTAATGGTAGAGTAACATTTATCTTACCTTTCCTTCACTGTTAAATCTTAGTATAAAATCTCAATATAGTTCTGAAAATATTTTTGCAGTTCTCTCAAAATTAAGACTTTATGATGCTAAGTTTATGGGGAAAAGAAAATAATAATAATTGAAAACATGAATCACATCACATTAATTTTCTTTAAATGTAAACCTAAAACTGAATATTATTTTCATCCCTAAATCATAGGCCACATAAGCTAAGGGAAAGGACTTATTAATATACTACTAAGTTAATTTACAAAATTATACAATATAGTCCTACTTTTATTTTTGAGCACCATCTGCAGGATTCCAACCATGCAAAACATTTTTGATGCCATAAGGGAATTTTTATGTAATTGATGTTAAGTTTCCCTGAGTGCATTAGAAAAAGCTGGTTATGACATATTTGCTTAGTTTAATTTTACATTAACTATTGAAGAGAAAACCTTTCCCCACTCACCCCTCCTGAAATTCAACAGAAGGCAAATTATTTCTGTGGGGGGAATTTTTTTTTTATTAAAACAAAACAAAAACTAACAAACAAAAAATCTCTTGCTCTAAATGTATATGCCTGTGATTTTTCTTTTCTTCAATAAGGAAATATTCACAGAACATTAGCCTGGTGTAGAATTTTAATTTTAAATACTAAATAACTAAGCCATCTCTCATCTAGTAGGAAAATGGTTAGGGTATTTAACCACATTTATTCAATTCCCCCTCATCATCCTACTTCTCTCTCCTGACTCTAGTGGGGCTTCCTCTCATCTTACTGTATAGGGTCATAATCCTGTGGTAAGTCTGCCTTGTCTAATCAAGAAGCCTGTTAGGTAAACCAAACTTACCAGAAGAATCTGAAGCATTTGAAGGTATCTCCCTGAGCTCAAGTGGAACTTGCAGGCAGCGAGTCTGTCTTCTCAAGCCTGGAAATGAAAATGACTTTCTTTTGCTGTCAACCAGCTGAGACACCTGAGTGTAGGTGATGCACATCACACTTTTAAAAAGAGAGCACTCCATGTGATAGAGCTACATCCCACCAGAGAACTGCCTGGGGCAAGAAGGGCCAGGAAAAAGAAAATCACACAACAGTTCACGTGATTCATGATCAGCATTGAAAACTTTTCTCAAATTGAAGGACCTGTGAAGAAGTAAGTTGAGTTGCAATGCTAGCATGAGAAATGGCAAAAACTCTTCCCTTTTTTTTTGTTAGAATCATATGAGCTGGTTGAATTGCTCTTTGGCTATGGGAGGGGGGAGTTAAGAGGAAGAGTAAAGAATGCAAATCATGCAACCATGGAAAAATATTCTAAATTAATTAATTAAATTAAAAATAATAAATGACTGGGAAAAAATCATATGGGCTACACCAGTGTTCAAGATATTTCTTCTTTCATTAGTCTGATTAACCTTTAAAAAGTTAGCAAAAAGGGGGCAGCTGGGTAGCTCAGTGGAGTGAGAGCCAGGCCTAGAGACTGGAGGTCCTAGGTTCAAATCCGGCCTCAGACACTTCCCAGCTGTGTGACCCTGGGCAAGTCACTTGACCCCCATTGCCCACCCTTACCAATCTTCTACCAAGGAACTAATACACAGAAGTTAAGGGTTTAAAAAAAATAAAAAATAAATTTAAAAAAGTTAGCAAAAAGGAGCACATTAGAAGCTACAGGCATTTGCCACTGGATCAAATGGCCTTTGAATATCACTTTTTGAGGAGACGAGGTTAAAATTATATACCAAGATATACTAAATCTTTCAAGGACTTCTATTTTTTCTTTAATTGTTTTTCAGAACTTTTCAGGACCCCATTTGGGGTTTTCTTGGCAAAGATACTGAAGTGTTTTGGCATTTCCTTCTCTGGCTCATTTTACAGATGAGAAAACTGAGACACAAAGGGTTAAGTGATTAGCCTAGGCTAGTATATCTAAGTGTCCAAGGCTGGATTTGAACACAGGTCTTCCTGACTCTGTGCCTGACACTCTATCCATTGTGACACCTGCCTACTCAAAAAAACCCAACCAACTAGTATATTGTGGCACATAATTAGGATGGAATACTACTATAGCGTAAGAAATGATGATGAGTTTAATTTTGGAAAAATGCAGAAGGAACTATATGAAATTATGAAAAGTAAAATGAGAAGAACCAAAATAACATTATATACCACAAGAAATATTGTTTAAAGAATGACTTGTGTGTGTATACTTCCAGATAAGGAACTGACAGATAGAAATAACATATATATATATATATATATATATATATATATATATAT
>NC_058130.1:120606670-120638498 GCF_016433145.1 Gracilinanus agilis | reverse complement strand
TACCTATGTATATGTACATACATATAAATATGTAGTCCATTGATGCCTTCTTTATTGAAGGGAGATATAAAGGGAATTAATTGGGTATTTAAATATAACTAATTAATTAGTTAAAATATATAAGAATATTAAAAATCTTAATATAAGAAGTAGAGAAAGACTTCTAGGATTTGGGTAGATTTTCTATGAAAGACTTCTAGGATTTGGGTAGATTCTCTATGAAAGACTTCTAGAAAGATATTGAAAAGAAGAACAAAGAATGAGAATGCAATAATTTGATGAGCACTGGAGAAGGAAGTAACCACTTTTATGAGATCAAACATCCTTCTAGATAAGCAAGATGCAAAAAGGAGAAATAAAATAAAGACACAGGAAAAGTGAAAATACATAGCTTTTTAAAGAATGGCCTAAAACTTTTATAAATTAGAATTCAAAGATAAACTATAGAAAAAGCATGAAATAGGTAAGTATGCCATTTGTGAAAAGAAAAGCTGGGGGGGAGCAACTACATAAACAGGTTGGAAATCATGAATTGTGGATAGTTATATATCTTTTGTAAGTCAACCGACTTTCCCAAAATGGTACCATTTTGGGGTGAGTTGATTCACTCTCATCTTAATTCTCTTCTTTGAAGGTCATAAAATTATAACTAATTCTTAAGGGTTTTCTTCAGGATTACCTTGCACATTTTAGATTTTCAATAAGTGGTTGTTGAACTGAACCTACTGATAGGATAAAAAATTTATAATAATAATTGGGCTGCTTGACTTTCTTCATATATATATTAAGACTTTTCCCCCCAATTTGAATGTGTTAAATAGCAGCAATGAAGATTCTTCATCTTTCCTTGGGAAGAAAAGATTATGTAGGAAAAATCTGGATGGAGGGGGAAATCCTAGTTCTTATCTTGGAGCAGAAGTGGGAGTGATGTAAAGAGGCAATCTTATGTCCCTTTTACAGTGTAGCTTTTCTTGAAATTAAAATTTGATGAGTTGATTGTCATAAGTGAGATCTCTCACTCTGTTCATAACGATTATTCCTTGGGTTTAGGTCCCTGAGCAGTTATCACTGCCATAATCAACAATTTCCCTTCCCTATCATAATCATGTAAATCTCTGTGAGACAGGTGCTATATTTTAGCCAACTGGATCAAATGTATATGAAAATGCCTTGAAAAAATAAGTGCCTATAGATATATAAAATATTCATTGCTATCATATTCTGATTGTAAATATCTTGTTGCTCCACTAAGCAGCAAAAGAACTAATTTGATGGATGATACTACCTTTAGGACTGAGCATCTCTTTATGTCAATTTAGTGATTTGTTAACAGCTTTATCATGTGACAATTTAAACTGAAGGAATAACTAGGGAAGGAGACATAGTCACCTCAGAAACTGTCAATGAGTTTCACATAGAAGAAGGGCAAGGAGGGCAGATCACTTTACCTGTTTAGAATAAACTTTGAATTTCATTCCTAGGACATCAGAAAAATACAGATATATCTGTCAGTGTTAGGGATTACTAACGTACTTAAAAGAATTTCCAGGTACTAAAGAGATGAGGTCCTCAGACATCCAGACCAAGATTGGTATCTCTATCAGGTTGGCTTCTTGCAGGATGATTGGGGTAATAAAACAATAACAATAATGATTCTGGTAAAAAGAATAAAGAATTCCTTGTGTATTTGAAGAGAGCTATTTAGCAATGACATTGAAAGGATCATTAACTTAGAGATGGAAAGAACCTTACAGGACATGCATACGGGCACTGTCTCATCTTCTAAGACCTGGCAGATTTATTGCTCTGTACTGGCCATATTTGCCATTATGGAACTTTGCCTCTATCTAGGAAAAAGGAGGCTAGCAAGGAAAATTCATGGTGCTCTATTCACCTGAAATCAACTGAACCAGAAGTATTGATATTGTATTCTTATTTCCACATGAAAATGGAATTACTAAAAGACATATAAATATAAAAATATAAAACCTTGCTTATGTTGGAGCTGTCATGTACACCATACTAATATCTGAGATTAAAGTAGATGCCAGTCAATACTCTCTTCCCTCTCTTTCCCTGTCTCTTACTCCTTCTGTCTCTCTGTTTCTTTCTCTTTTTCTATCTCTGTCACTCTATCTCTTTCTCTCCTTGTCTCAAAGCTTCTCTCTCTCGTCCCCCCCACCTCTCTTTCCCTTCTCTCTCTTCCTCCCTTCTCCCCATATTGTTTTGCATGGAACTATTATTGAATATCCACTGAGTGACACTGAGATCTCAGACATCCTATAAAATGAAACAAAACAAAACAAAACAAAAGAGAAATGGACTGAATCTTGCCACACTGGAGGATGCAGATATTTCAGTATAGATTAAAGCTTCCTATTTTTCAAGGTACAATAAATCTTGGCTTTACTTTCTGGGACTGACTTTGCTTTTTTTCTAGAACAACTGTTTTCAACCTTTTGTGCATGTCATGCACCTCCTTGGTGATGTGATGAATCCACAATTTCCTCAGAACATTGATTTTAAATGCATCACATAAAATATTTATTGTTCCCATACATATGTGTATACATTCAATTCAGTAAATATTTTAGTGACTACTAGGGTCAAGATATTGTAGATAGAAAGACAATAGAAAAATAAAACAAATCAAAAATCCAAGTAGTCTCTTTCCTTAAGGAGATATTAAAGTTAGAGTTATTGTGGACATTGGTCTGTATTGCCAGTTAGAAATTGTACCCTTGAGTTCAAAGGCCTGATTTCTCTCTACACTCTAAATAACTCCTAATTTACTATAGCATTTAAGAAGTGCTGGATTCTATTCTCTGGTGCCCGTGGTCCTCACTCCTTGGCAGTAACTTAGGGATTTAGGGAGGTGCATTAACTCCTTCAGGTCCACAGAGCACCATTTAAAGGCTGTATTAAGCCAAAAGCTAACACTATAGTAATATGCTAAATGGAAGAGAATTGTGTAATGAATGGTACCCCAGTTAATAAACACTTTCATTTGCCTAACTATAATTTATTGAATAAAATAAATATACCATTTTCCATTGTTTCTAATATAGATTCCCCTTTGATAACTGATTAGAGGCTTTTCCTTTCCCCTAAACACTATGACTAATAAGGTTGCACATAAAGTGCTGAAGCCCAGAAAACAACACAGGTTCAGAATATGTATCTTAATAGCTGGAACAGGGAAAAATCATCCTCTACAGGGAAGAAATTCAGCTGCCAACTTGACATTTATTGTTCCTATGAAGTATCAAGATATCAGAGTTGTTTTAGGAAACTCTTCTCTTGAATTTTGATATGTACTTTATTTGAATATGTACTGTAGTAGAGATACAATTCACCATATTTCTATTTCAGCATTTCTAGAAATTTATCTCTAGAGGGAGTTAATACAGCTTATGAATATATGGAAAGAGAAAGACAGAAGAGAAATACAGTGAACAAACCATACAGAATTAGTCAAATGAAAGCAGAAAAAGGAAAACTCTGCCTGCCTAGATTAGCAGAAAAGATTATAGATATGCAAAATATATAATTTATATATTTTAATGGAGAAACTCTTGATAGGAAAATAAAAAGAGAACATGTCTATTTCCGTGTGTGTGAAGATAGCTAGTAGATAAGATAGATGACCATATGTTCATATGTGTGCTCTCATCTTTTTAAGATGATAACCCATGAGAAACTGTCTATAGCATGTTCTAGGTTGGGAAGCACCATGAGAGGGTAACTAGTGCAGTTGTTCAATCAGGTCCAAAGTGAAACCATCAAAGACCCATTAAGAACATAATAATATAGATTCTCTTTTACAGTTGAGGAAACTTGGGGCAAAAACAGGTGAAATATTTTCAAAGTAACAGGGATAGTAAATAGCACATTCAGAGCTCTTGACTTCAAATCCATCCTTTCTAAAAACTCTTGGCAAAACAGGGTTATTAATCTTCAGTGCTCCTCCTCCTTCCCCAAAGTGATCTCTCTCTGGTGGTTCTATTCTTAGACTTTTCCTAAATGACAGTTTCCTTTTCACATCTAATACGTGCATTCTCTCTTCCCTTTCCCCCATATTGGCCTGGGATCTAGATCTTTATCATACTTCCGGCTACTCTCAATTAAAACTATCTATCTAAAATTAAAACTCATTAACTATCCTGATGGAAGGCATAAAATGAATGAGTTCCCCAGGATGGTATTTATCAGATTGTTGCTTAATATGTTACCCTTCTCAATGGAATGTGCTTTTTAATAAAAGACAAAAACCAAATTCCTGAATCAATATTGTTATTATTCTTCAAGGGAGTAATAGTAATGGTTATCATTGAGAGTGCTTTATAGGTTGCAAAGTGCTTTATATACAGCATCTCATTTAGACTGCTCAGCAGGCCTGTGAGGTAGGTGCTATTATTAGCCCTATTTTACAGAAAACATTATGCAGGAAACTCATTCTCCCTAATGACTGATTCCAACATTGTTGGAAAGGTTGTTGAGGAGATTTCAAGAGAAGAGGGAAAATCCTGGGGCACCAACATTATACCAGGTAGGCAGCTGCCTAATCCTCCTACTGATAAGGTTGGTGCTATCACTGGTATTTTGACAGGAAATCTGCCCTTATACCTAACTTAAATCCTTTACAATATAATTTAACTTGCCAACCTCCATGTAATGATATTTCATATATTTGAGAACAGTTACTAAATCAGAATTTAGTACTATGTTCACTTCTCTAACCAGAATAATCCCAGTCATATTTAACCTTTTCTCTAAGGCATTACTTCCCCTATTAAGGGCAATTCCTCTACAATCCCCTTAAATGATCTCTGTCAATTTTAAATTATAGAGGTTAAAATGGAAAAAATTACTAATATTTGATCAGCGCTAATTATAATCACCATCATTCTTGTCATCCAAAAGCATTCATTATGTCCACAAATGAATGAAATGTTCTATTTATAGGCTGTGGACAAAATGTACTACCAAAACTTGATTCGTCTTTTTTTGAAGGGAACTTACTATGAATGGGATGAATGAATGAACAAACAAATAAATAGATGAATAAAAAGTTTATTAAATGCTTACTCTGTGCAAAACATTGTACTAAGCAATAGTGATTCAAATAGAAAAGTCAGACATTTCCTAATCTTAAAGAACTGGAACTTTAATAGGGGAAATAATGCTTATAGAAGACTATAGCTTCAAGTTAGATGGGAAAGGCTTTATATTTATATTTTGAACCAACACGCAGGAAAAAATTGCAAAAAACAAACAAATAAAAAAGACTGGTTCCTGAATCAATAATATAATTATTCTTCAAGGAAGTAATAGAATCAGTTGTCACTTGTATAATGCTTTAAGGTTCGCAAAGGAGTTTATATTTTCTATTTCATTTGGACCACATAGCAATTCTGTGAGGTAAGCGGTATAGTTATTCCCATTTTACATATAAAGAAAGTAAGTTTCACAGAACATAAGTGATTTACCCAGGCTCCTGTTGCCATTAAGAATCTGAGGCAGAATTTGAATCTAGATCATTCGAAATCCAAATCCAGAGGGAGATCTACAATATAAGGCTGCTTTATAAGTAGTCTTGCTGAGTACACAGGAGTTAATCTGAGAACTAGAGTTAGATAGAGGATTCAGTTGGGGGGACAAAACAAGAGTAGACATTCTGAATTAAGCCTATAAATGTGAGCCCTAACGTTTCTCTTATTCTTCTTTATTCTGAATTCACATATAGAATGTCGAAGTTAGAAGACATTTTAAACATTATTTCAAGCACACAATAAGCATTTAATAAATACCTACCACGTGCTAGACACTTGATTCAATTTTTTCATTTTAAAAACGGGAAACACAAGAGTTGACATGATTTGTCCAAGTTCACAAATCTAATGAACGGAAGAGTTTGGATTCTAAACTGGGTCTTCATCATCAAAGACAGACTATATACATATCATTATGCTTTTCTTGTGGTTCTGAACTTAATTTTATCAATATTGCCCAGTTATTTCTGTTCACTTTATTATATTCTAGACTTAGATCTCTATGTTCCATTCCCTACTCTCATAGATTGTCACTAATTCCTGATTACTGTTTTTGCTTAATGGTTTGTTGTTTGACATTCCAGATTTATTCTTTATCTTAACTATAATTAATTCTAAAGCAATGGCACACACAAAAAGAAAGCAGCCCATTTCCCCCCCCCCCGAGACAAAATGGGAAATGTGTCCATGTCCAGATATGGGCAGAAAAAGGAGAAATAATTTATTAGCTTTGGAAGGCTTCAAATAGGAGGTGGGATTTCACAATTGCTAATTAAAATAATACCTAACGTCATTTTTAAAGGCTTCCCATTCTGCTCTCTAATGTTCTCTTTAAAGGCTATTATATTCATATACTTCTATTTTTTCCCCTTAACTGACCTGAATCTTTTCCCAACTGGCTTGATTTGAACAGTTTGTGATAATTCCTCCCCCCACCTCGTTCAATTGGAATAGGTTTTCTAAATTCTAATCTCATATTGGAAGATGCCATCTTCTCCTTTTCAACTTTGGGTTATCTGCAAAGTCAATGCCCCCAGACAAGCAATAAAAATGAAAATGGTTCACTTGACCTGTTGCCCAGTGCTACAGATGAGGGCAAATAGCAGGTGTTCTTTCAAGTAATTACAGTTTTTGGCATAGCCAGGAAAATATTTTGGAGCTCACAAGCCACCAGCACTATTAGCCTCAATGAAATGTTTGATTTCCCTCTTTACTCTCAATAATCCTGACACATTTAAGATCCCAAGGCAATTGCTTGAAAACCTTAAGATAAACCTGAAAAACAAACAAAGAAACAAAACAGAAGGCTTTATTTTTGTTGTTTTTTTTTTCTACAGACTTAGGAAAATCTGCAGATTAAAGAATAACATAGTATTTGCCAGCTCTCCCCATTACTCACAATTCCTCTCCATATAAGTTTGTTATATGGCATAGATTTCAGATTGTTTCTAAAAGGAAGAGTTTCAAAAGTAAAAACTATGCATGATGCTAACCCTCAAGAAATAATCCCAGCTGTCCTTTTGCAGAAATGAAAGATAGGTTGTAGTATATTAGTAAAATAGTAACAGCTAAAATATTTTCTTTTTACTGAGTGGATGATATGCCTTATATTGAAAATCACTCTGTTTAGGTGCACGTGTGTTTCCAGGATGAAAAGACCTCTCCTCAGGGGGCTCCCATCCTAATGGGGATCTGTTCATTAAAGTCTGATACCCCCCAAAATGTAATCAACAGCAGGGAGAGGGGTGACTTCAAAAATTCAAGCTCTGATGGAGACCGTCGTTTGGAACGGGAAGAGAAAACATTCCATGAGGGTATCTTTTTCCTGATGGCAGCCAGGAAACAGGCAGACCTGTTAAAGCACTTCAACTTTCTCTGACTTCTTGTTGCCAGGGTGTGAAACATCATCCTGCTTCCTCCCATTGGCTATAACATACATTAGTCCGAGGAGAGGAGAGGAAGGAATAACAATTTGTTGGAATGGAGCCCTAAGTAAGCTAAATGCTGCCTGAATAAATGCATGGTATCTCTTTCCTGGGCCTAGGTAATTGCTTTTTTATTTATCTCAAACAGTTTTCATCCTTTCCCATACCCTAATATAGTCACTCCCAGCACACTGTGGATTTCCATCACACAAGCTCACAGGATACAGGCCTTGCTGATAAAAAAAAAAAAAGAAGAAAGAAAGAAAAAAAAACCCATCATGGAGTCTACATTACAGCTATGGGAAGCTGAGGTTTTACATTTATATATTAAATTAAAATTGCTTTCTGCCCATATTACACAAAATGTAAATGGTGATGAAGTCAGGCAGCACACAGAAGTTAGCTTTCTTCAAGCAGAGCTGTCTGAAGGTCTATTTCAGGGCAAATGCTCCCCATAGGCCATCTAGCCATTCATTAAGAAGCTAATGTGGCAATATTCATTCTCATCATATTTATTATCTGTCCTGCACGAGAGTGAAGCCTGAGTGGAAGAAGAGAACGTAAATATTTTTAAATGAATATGGTTGATGAATGCTGCTGTAAAAGTCCATGAAAGACATCAAACTGAGGGTGGGGGGATTGAATGAACGAACAGAAACCAAAAATATAAAAAATGCAATGCTGCTATGTGCCGTTTATGTCAAACACTCACTTTTTTAATAATACACATCAGGACTTTATGTGTTGTTTTTTTTCCTAATCAGACATGGTGGGAATGTGATCTACATTTTCTGCAAATGTTTTAGTGGATAAAGAGCTTCAGGCACAGATTTATTAAAAAAGAGAGAGAGAGAGAAAGAACACATTTGGGCAGGGAGAAATCTTTTTCATCATAAAAATGTGTGCGATTTCTTGATGCTCTAGAGGCCCATATAACTAAAAGGCTCTTTCTTCTAGTAGACACATATGGACAATAAATATGATAACATGGAAAGCTCTTTATGCTGCCTCTGTACTTAGCCAGCACAAAGCCAATATGACTAGTTTTATAGGGAAAATTGAATATTGGTTCAGAAAAAAAAACTGAGCTACACACAAATTTGGTATATAGTAAATTGTGTCAGTCACAGTAAGGATTATTCTTCTAGTCATCTAAATGCAAGGTTAGTCATTTCTCTGAATACAGAATATAAATGCTCAGATTTTGAAGAATTCAAATAAAATAAAATATACTTGCCCCCACCACTACTTGACCTTGAATATGATTCTATCTTTGATTCAGAATATTTGTCTGTGCACACGTTTAGGAGCTGTCGCTCTAAGCATCCAGAACTTTAATAGTAACATGTAGAAATGGCAGATCATGGTGGATGGGAAGGGGTTCTATTTAGTAAAATGTCAAGGGCCATAACAGGGAGGAAGAACTGGGAAAAGTGATGCATTAACATATCTTTCATTTTATAGCTGAGGAAACTGAGGCCAAAGAGTTAAAATCAGTCACTCAAAATTATACAACTAGGTGGACCAGAACAAGAACAAGAATCCAGATTAATTATATCCCAAGTCACTGCTCTTTCTTTCTTGTTAGTACCATAGCCTTCACTGTCTGAAGGGCATCATCATATGTTGTTTCCCAATATAGATACAGAGAATGCTTTTTTTTTTAAAAAAAGATTGTTATAGGAAAGAAAAATACCTTTTGAAAAATGTCTTCCCATGTAAACATTCACATTTATTTGATGCTTTAATGTTTCAAAGCACTTCCCCGGGGCAGCTGGGTAGCTCAGTGGATTGAGAGTAAGGCCTAGAGACGGGATCCCAGGTTCAAATCTGGCCTCAGACACTTCCCAGCTGCGTGACCCTGGGCAAGTCACTTGACCCCCATTGCCCACCCTTACCACTCTTCTGCCTTGGAGCCAATACACAGAAGTTAAGGGTTTAAAAAAAATTAAAAAAGCACTTCCCCAAAACAAATCTGTGAAGTAAATAGTTTAAATACTATTATCCTGACTTTATTTCAACAAAAACCAATATACAGAGAGGCTGATAATAGCTGATATTTACACTGACATGTAGGCTTGTAAAGCACTTCACATGTTCAATCCACTATTTCATGATTTATTTTACTTTTTCATGATTTGTTCAGGATGATATGAGCTAATAAATGTCAAAAGCAGAATTCAAAGGAGGTACTCTAATTCCAGCACTGAGTTGGTGGTCTTTTTCTTCCTTCCTCCTTTGTCTCCAATCTTTCCTTCCTTCCTTTCCCTTCCATTTTTGAGACTATTTCATTTTTAGAGATCTATCATTTCCTCATATGCTTCAGTTCTATACCTTTCCCAATCAAATCAGCTAAGCAAAACTAATCAGCACAGTGCCTGATTCTATCAGCATTTGCAAAATGTGGCATCCATAACCCAGCTATCCTGTCCTGGAGGAAGGGAATTGTGTTTTCACATCTCTTCTCTGAATCCAATATTGGTTTGTCACTGTATTTATCTAAGTTAAGCTATCATTTAGTGTTATTATTTACATTATTACAATCATATATAAGAATATATGTATGTATATGTACATATGCATGTGTTTTATATCATCCATCCATCCATCCATCCATCCATCCTTCCATCTATCTATCTGTCTGTCTGTCTATCTGTCTGTTTACCAATCTCTTAGAAGCAGATACTTAGCAGATGCTTAGAAGCACATTGGATAAAACATTGGGCCTGGAGTCAGGAAGACATGAATTCAAATCCAGTCTAAGACACTTAGTAGCTATGTGACCCTTGATGAGTCACTTAACATCAATTTGCCTCAATCTACTGGAAACAGAAATGGCCAACCACATCAATATCTTTGCCAAGAAAACCCAATGGAGTCTATTGTCTACAGAGTCACAAAGAGTTAGCTATAACTGAATGAGAACACGATTTCTCTTGATAATTTTTTCTTCTCTTTGCCTCAGTGCATATAATTTTCCTCAGTTGCTTTATTTCCAAGTTCTCCTTATTTGATGATATAGGAATTGACAAAAGCCTTCATATGTTTCTCTGCATATCTCCCACAATATTACACAGTAGTAATCCATTGCATTTATAAACTAATTTTGTTTAGTCACTGCCTAGATGATGGATACGCAATTGGTTTTTAGATATTAGTCAGCCCAGAAAGTATCACTGTAAATATTGTGGTATACATGAAACTAGTCTTTTTTAATTTTTACATACATGGTGTATTTTAATGGTTATTCTATTCTAGTTAGATGAAACCCATAGAAAAGTGACAGTAGGGGGTAGAGACAGGGGATATTGGTAAAAACATAAACAATCAAAAATTGAATTTGAAGTCCTTAGTGAACCAGCATTGTTGAACATATACTAGTGAGTCAGTATCCTAGATTTCTAGTCCTGCTTTGTTATAGTTTGGCTTCATATGTCATTTGGTTTATGCTTCACTTTCCCTATCTGTCAATTAGGGATGAATAAAATTAGTTCTTCTTGCCACTTCTTTTTTTTTTGCAAGGTCCTAAATTTTATAAATGTAGCATGACACTCCAACATTGGCTATTTGTATGATATAATCATTAATTGTGACCCAGATATACCCCCACTAGGTTTGCAGGCCAAAGACATCAAAGTAAAGTGGAAAGGAACTTCATATACAAAAATATTTATGGCAGCCTTTTGTGATAGCAAAAAATTGGAAGCTGAAAGGATGTCCATCAATTGGGGAATGGTTGAACAAGTTGTGATATATAACTATAATGGAATACTATTATGCCATGGGGAATAACAAACAAGATGATCACCAAAAAACCTGAAAAGGCATATGAAGTGATGCAAAGTGAGTTGAGCAGAACCAGGAAAATGTTGTACACAGTAACAGCAATAAAATGCAACAATCAATTGTGAATGACAAATTCTATTAGCAGTGCAAGGATCCAGGACAACTTTAATGGACTTTTGAGTTAAGTGGCTATTCACTCCTATAGAAGGAACTGACAAAGCTGAATGCAGATTTAAGCATGTCATTCTTCACTTTATTTCCTCCATGAATTTTTCTCCAGTATAAGCAATGTTTTCTTTCACAATGTGATGAACATGGACGTATGTAGTATATAGCACAAATATAACCCATATCATACTAAGTGTTGTCTTGGGGAAGGGAAAAGGCTGGGAGTGAACATGGATTGTAAAATGTTGGAAAGTGATTATTGAAAATTTTACAGATATATAATCAGGAAAAAATGAAAAACTTATTAAAACATTTATTGTATCTACTACATGCATTTAGTTCTTTAATTCAGATTCACCTTATTATGGCAAAAATGAATCTGCAGACAGTGGAGTACAGGTTCTGATGTGGGCTATTTAGTCAAAAATAGTTCTTCTGGGCATACTAAGAGATGAAAATGATGTGCATGTGTGTAGGTATATATGTGGGAGGAAGGAAGTGAAAGAAGGAGGAAGGAGGGAGGAAAAAAGAGAGAGGTAGGGAGAAAGGGAAGGAAGGAGAAGAGGAGAGAGAGAGAGAGAGAGAGAGAGAGAGAGAGAGAGAGAGAGAGAGAGAGAGAGAGAGAGAGAGAGAGAGAGAACATTAGCATTTATTAAGGGTCTACTATGTGCCAGAGAGTATGTCTGGTAATATGTAGTGTTGGGGATACAAAGAAGGGAAAAAGACAGTTCCCATTTTCAAAGATCACAGTCTAATAGGAGAGATATTATGCAAGCAAATATATATGAATATGAAAAGTTGAGGATAGAATAGCCAATGCAGTGAGTGTATGTATGCTCTAAGTACCAGATTTGCTAAAATTTGGAAGAGCTATTTACCAAGTGATCAGTTCATTATTTTTTTTATCATATCCCATATTCATGCATGTGTACACATACACATACAGACAAGAAATAATTTATTAGGGCATGGAGTATTTGCAGTATGTAAATATGGAAAAAAGCATACTCATCTATGGAATTGTGGATTCCTGAGATACTGAAGTATATGCAATTTGTTATGGTAAGTGATGAAGGAAATACAGAGATGAATAAAATGCAATCCTAATCCCTGTGTACTCAAGAAACTTCTAATGGGACAATGGAAATGGAAGTCAGATTGTTCTCCATTTCTTCTACCAGAGCTTGATTCTGAAAACTCTTTGGAAAGCTTCCCTTTTTAAAAAATTGCTACCCAAAGGCTCCTTCTCAGGGGATATATATGGGTATTGTTCTCTCTGAGGCTCTTAATATCACAGCTAAAAATGGGTTTAGAGTCATCATGCTGATATTCTTCTAACGACCACATTACAAATTACCATGTAGTATGGCATACATCATAAAAATTCGCTTCTCTTCTTCAAGAGGAATGAAGCAGTAGGTGAATTTGGAATCATGTACTAGATTATAGAAAACTGGCCTAGCTAGTTGGCATAATTTTTGCAGCACCTGAAGCCTATGTTTTTCTAAAACACTGTAATTTTGAAAATATTAACCACCATTTCATAGAGTATGGGGCTTTCGGTATTGCCAAATGGAGCTGAAAGTACATATTTTTGAGAAAGCATTTGATAATCTAGATATAACACTAGATATGGAATGAAAAAGACCTGAGTTCAAATCCCATTTTAGAAATTAACAAACTGTGTGACTCAAGCTCTCTCTGTCTCAGTTTCCACATATATAAAATTGTGAAATAAAAGCACAGATCATATCGTTATCGTGAGGATCAAATGGGACAACATATAAAAAAGCAATTTGAAACTTGAAGGTGCTATGTAAATATTTTATATGATTATTGTTGAACTAAACTATGTCAGTACTCTACATAAATGACATAGATTTTTGTCTTTTTGGAGGCTTTCTTCCTTTTTCTCACTTTCTCACTCTTCAAAGAGAAGATAGATCTTTGCCTAGTGTAAGAGATAACACTCCAATACTAGAACAATTCTGTAGTGGAAATGGAAGTACCTCAAGGTCCTAATTATATCTTTTCATTTTTTGTATTTCACATTTCTTATTAATGATCTCAGGACGCTGTGCAACTAATTCTTTTTATTTTATTTTCTTGATTAATTAAGAAAAGTTTTCTGTGGTTACATGATTCATGTTCTTTCCCTCTCCTCCTCCCACCTGCCTCCCATACCCAATGCACAATTTTGCTGGGTTTTACATGAGTCATTGATCAAGACATATTTCCATGTTATTAATATTTGCACTAGGGTGATTGTTTAGAGTCTACATCCCCAATTATATTCCCATCAACACATGTGATTGAGCACTTATTTTTCTTCTGTGTTTCTGCTTCCACAGTTCTTTCTCTGGATGTGGATGGTGTTTTTTTCTCATAAGTCCCTTAGAGTTTTCCTGGATCATTGCATTGCTGCTAATAGAGAAGTCCATTACATTCAATTGTGCCACAGCATATGAGTCTCTGTATACAATGTTCTCCTGGTTCTGTTCCTTTCACTCTGCATCAATTCCTGGAGGTAGTTCCACTTCTCATGGAATTTCTCAAGTTCATTATTCCTTTGAACACAATAGTATTCCATTACCAACAGATACCACAGTTTGTTCAGTCATTCCCCAATCAAAGGGCATCCCCTCATTTTCCAATTTTTTTTTTTGCCACCACGAAGAGCATGGCTATAGATATGTTTGTACAAGTCTTTTTACTTATGATCTCTTTGTGGTATAAAGCCATATGCAATTAATTCTTGATGTTAACTGAAGGATGGAGGTAAGAAAAACATACACTTGAATGTGTTTGTGGCTATGTTGTAGGCATTTGCATCATGCCTGTCATGCACTTAGATCCTTTCTCATCAATGCACTGTATTCAGTTCACTCAAACCCTTAGAAAAGTGACTACTGATACCATTCCAAATCCTTGTTGAAAATATTTTTTCTTAAGTGTTTATTCTTATTTTTATTCTTAATATTTATTTATTCTTATTATTCTTAAATGCCTACAATGAAATGTTTCTCAAAAATCCCAAAATGGCCCTATATTGTTTCTTAAACCTTCTTGATTCTGTGAATATGTTATATTTCTTGGGTATACTTTAATCTACTTGAAGGCGCCATTTTTTTCTTTTTATCTTTGTGTTTTCTTTTTATCTTTCTTTTATCAATGTATGTTGATACATAAGAAAAAGACTTGATTTGGTTGTTGAACTGAATTCTCTCTTACTTTTAATTTCAATTTTATATATAAACTCAAAGCTAATGCAGTTCAAATATCAAAAAGGAAAAGACTTTAGCGTGTGTATTCTTTTAAGTTCACTTACATGGAAACAAAATCCACATTCAGTTATCTTGAGCATTTCAAGAAACTATATACATATACTATCAATATATATGTTTCTTATTTGACTTTAATTGTTCTTTTAGACATTGCTTTGTTCAGAAGTGATTATTTTAACCTAATTTTTTATGTTACACAGAATTATAATAAAATCATAGACTTAAGAGGTCGAAGGGCCCTCAGAGATCATTGAGGCCAACCCCTGATTTTATGAAGAAAACTGAAGCCTCAGAAGATTTAGTGATTGTGCAAGGGGTTACACAGGTAATAAACATCAACGATAGGATTCAAAGAGAAAAGGGAAGAAAAATTCACATGGGTTTTCATGTCATGGAAAAACCAAAGCATTAATAGAAAGAACTGTGTCATTCGAAATGTAGAAAATGTCATGTTAGCTAAAGCAAGCTAGAGTTTTTCATTCTGTGGCAAACATTTCACATTTGCAATAAAATTTAAGTTTGTAAATGACTAAGGAAGTGGAGAGTACAAGTGATATCACATGGTATTACCATGAGATAAAATTATAGACACTATCATTGTGATTATATAATGAAGCTTCTCATTGGCCACCTTCAGAATGTTTCTGTATTGTTCAACTTCATCTCCTTTTGTCTCTTTTGTCAAAGGAAGAATATTCCTTGCTAATGCTAATTCCATTAACTGAGCTCCTATGGTCTCCTACCTCCTCTAAATCCAGCATTAGCAATTATCCTCTTCTATCTTTTTTGATCTTTAATCTCTCCTACTTCCACTGGCTCCTTATTCATTACCTTGTGATAGTCAAGTTTGTGCAATATTTAAAAAAAAAAAAAAGAAAATATATGTTCCCTTAATCCTGCTAAGTCTCAAGCTATCATGCTAAATCACCTCTTTATCACCAAATATATTGAAAGAAGTGTCTGTTCTTTGTCAGTCATTCTCTACTTATTTAGTCCTTAACATTCAAACATTTTCCCGTTAATGCTGAAATTGTTATAACGAAGATCTTCAATGACCAATCTAGTAAGACTGTTAATCTCTATCTCACTCCCTTTCTCTCTTACACACATGCACACACAAATATATCTTCTTTGATTATTATACACTGCTGATTATGATTGACCATATCCATATTAATGATTTCTTTTTCTTCCCCTACCTTTCATGATGCTGCCTTTTTATAATTTTTTTGACAATTCCTTCTCCGTTCCCTTCACTAATTCTTAACTTACTGACTGTTTATTCTTTCATTGTAGTAGGCATGTCTCAAGGTTTTATCTTTAGTAATCTTTTCTGTCTATAATTTTTTCTTTGTAACCGAAACTATTCTCTTGAGGCTTTAATTATTACCTCTGTTCTGGTGACTATGAAAATTTTAATTACAACTGTATCCTATTTTCAATCTCATTCCTAAATGATCACCTACATGTGTGGTGATACAACGGTTCCTTGAATTCAACACACTACTAAGTTAGTGAATAGCTATAACTTAATTTACTGAATACTTCATTAAAATCACAGATTTGTGAAGTATTTAAGTATCCATCTAAATTTTTTCTCCTCTTTCTAGACTGTAAGCTCCTTGAGACCAAGGATTATACTTGATTCATGTTTGTATGCTCATGCCATATACTATAAAACTGAATTGAGTTTCACAGTAGATTTTTTAAAATATATATAGAATAAATGCTTCAATGTACTTCTGGTAATAAAATTCAAATTCAGAACATTAGAAGGCATCAACCAGAAACCTACATGTCTTGAATATACTTAGACTGCTTCATGCTAGCCTGAAGTCACTGATATTTTGTAATCCTATTTTTGTCTTTCTTATATATTATAAATGTCTTTTGGGGAAAAATTATTTAAATTACCTAAACAGTGCCATTATTAAAAAAAAGATGAATACACTGAATGACCAAAGGAAATTTTCATTTCATGGCTTTTTGTCACAGCAAAGAAATCTGTGTTAAATCGAGAAATCAGGTCAGTTATGTATTGCATTAAAGAAAGGAGTAAATATTCTATCATTATCACAGATTTTGTGAAGTAGTGCTTTGTTCAGTCTTATAATTTCCTGTTGAAATTATCATTTTCTTTTTGAAAGAACTTAATATGTAAGTATTTAGTGTGTGGGTATAATTACATGATACTAAATTGATTTTTTATTTCATCAGATTTTAAAATAATTTAACATTTATAAAAGTAAGAACTTATATTACATTACCAAAGTTGACATTATTTCCTTTATTTAATAGCTTTAAATTTTTTAAGTGAGCCCAAGAACTAAATATGCAGTTTGACATTTCATTAGATTTTAATCTAAAAGGCATATATTTATATATAGGGAGAGATATGTTTCCAGTTTTTATCTTCAGTCATCTTCTCTGTCTATAATTTTTCCTTTGCTAATCCAACCCAATCCCTTGAGGCTTTAATTATTAACTCTGTTCTGCTAACTACAAAAATTTTAGCTGCACCTATGTCCTCTTTTCAAATCTCCTTCCTCACATCCTATATATATATATGTATATATATTTATATAAGCAAGTATATTTACATATAGTATACATACATGTGCATATATACATGCATAGGCATATATACATCAATACTTGTGTATATGCTAAACTTTTTTCTATTGCTCTTTACATATAAATCTTATCTCACAAAGAGCCAAGATCAATACACACATATAGAAGCTGCCAGTAGAAGAGGTATTTGATGTGTTTTATATGGATTTAGAGGGCAGAGCAAGGCACATAGTGAAAGTAAAAAAAAAGGCAAATTTAGTCTTCAAGTCATGCAGACTTCATAACAACTGGACCAGTTCAAAAAGTGGAAGGAACTAATTCAAGATGTGATGGGTTCCCCTCCTTGGAGGACTTCAAGCAGAGAATGAATGATGAGTTCTCAGTTTTGGTATATTGCTGATTTGTTTCAGGTAAGGTTGGGCTAGATAGATGGCTTCTGAGGTCCCTTCCAGGTCTAGAATTATGTTGGTCAGATTTGGAAGCAGGAGACGTACTTAACTTAATTAGCTATATTATCATAGAAAAGTTTCATAACGTTCTTACATTTTACTTTCTGCTTCTATAAAATAGGGAAACAATATTTCCTGTACAAACTTCTAAGGGTTGTTGGAAAAGAGTCATTTTAAATTTTATATAGTCTTAAGTCATTTCTTAAGTCATCTCTCTCACACACACATCACATATCAATTAACTCCAATAGCAATATTTAAATATGTTAACCAAAAAAAAAAGAATTTCTGATTTCTCTATCAAGGCTAATGATTTTTAGTTTATATAATACTAAATATATATATGTATATAAACATATTTCAAAATAATTTAATATTTATTAAAGTATGAACTTATGTTATACTATCACATTTGGTATTATTTCCTTTTTTAAGAAAATGGTTAATAGGAAGATAAGTGGAATGAAGCTTTGAGTTTCAAGCTGCCCTGGATGAGTTTAATTCTCTTGACCCAAGCAAATTATCTTAAGAATCAGGAAAAACAAACAAAAAATTAAAGATATAATTCCTGAGTTACTCTTATTGACCTCTGAAGAATAATTATCAAAAGGAGAGGTGTCACAGGACTTGGGAAATAAAAACATTGTCCTACTTGTGTTTTATTTCAAAAAGAGGAAGATGTTAGATCAAATTACAACCTATTGGAATTAATGTTGCTTAAAGCAAAAAAAATCCAGATGAAAATATTAAAGGTACTATTAGTGAGCATTTAAGAAATAAAAGATGAAGCATGCAGATTAAAATGATTCTGCTTTATCCAAGAAGGTAAATCTAAAATCCAATATGTTCAAATTATAAAGGAACAGATTTGAGTTCAATACAAAGAAAAACTTTCTAAATATTAGTACTGTGCAAAAACGAACATTAGAGGTCTTCTAGAAAAAACTGTATGAACCCTTGCAATGAAATCTTAGATCAGACTTAGAATTTAAATAAGGTTAAAAAAGGGTTGTGTTAGGTTTTTAGAGTATCCCTTATTAGAATGTCTCAGTACCTCAATACAGTCAAGTCATATGAATAATCATTCATTTTATCAGCCAGTAGAGTAAGTGTTTACACTCTAATACATTTTACTCAACTACAAAAATCAGTTATTTTATCAGCCAGGGTTATAGCTATAGGAATTAAGTAGTAGGAAGGGTAAAACTTCTATATCTATTCATAGGAAAAAGAGAAATTGCATCTGTTTCAGATGAACAAAGTAGGCTACACAGAGCAAATGACATTTCAGCTGTGTTTTCAAGTTAGGAATTATGTCAAGAATTTTAAAATTCTTTATAAAATCTAGTTCATGAGTTCCGTGGCTTAGCTGTGCCAAAAAGATTTTTATTTTTAAAAAATTGTTTGAGAATGGTTAAATTCTCGATGAGCCTCTCCTGAGTGAGGCTAATCTTCAGGCAAATATTTAGGCAGAAGGCACCATCTGTCACTAGATCTATGTATGAACCATTTCCAAATAAGTAGAACCTACCAAATCTTCGGTTCCAATGTCATGGCCTTCAGGTATGAAAGAAGACTCCTCCCTACAGACTGCCACTGTTTGTAAAACAGACTAAAAATAATCTGTTTTGTTGAATTTGCATATATCTAACATCTAACATCTAGCCTGGACTTTGCAAGCAATTTGGGGCAATAGCTATGAGAAATAGCTGTTATAGGATCTTTGGATAATTGATTAAGAGCTGAAGCCATTCCCCTTAGTTGGCAAGTGTAGTACAAAAGGGAAACAGAAAATAAAAGAATGAAAAAAAAGATCTTTAGAAGTCTCTAAAGTTAAAGCATTCAAACTGAATTGTGGGAAAAATATGAAGCATGGATAATTATGAGGTAATTCCAGTACTAAAGTAGAATTTAGATCTTATGTGACAATGGGTAACTATTGCTGATCACTGTTCTACTTCTATTCATAGTATCATCATGGGAAGGGACATTGCATATCACTCCTCTCTATAGTTGTTTGGTTTTTTTTGAGGAATCCTCAGTAATTTTTTCTCTTTAGTTTATAGAGGAGTAAACTGAGTCCAGGAAAGGGGAAGTAACTTGTCCACATTTCATATATGATGCAGGGATTCAAATTCCAAAATCAGTGTTCTTATGACTCTACAGCTTCATGTTCTTTTCTGCCATATTTCAACATAATATTTCTATATATTCACATTTAAGTCTATGTATATACATGTATGTATATGTATATATGTGTGTATATATACACACATACTTCAAAGTTCATGTTATGGTTTTAGCTATTATTCAACAAATAAAATGTCATTGTTTTACATGGGGACATTTGAGACAAAAGTTTTATAGGTCAAAATGAATAGTTTTACACAATTTCAACTTCATTTCCTTATAGTAGAGAGTTTCATATTTACCTATGACTATATATTTATATAGAAGTTCAATTAAAATGACTTTCAATATATTTTTAGGCTTAATTGTTTAGAAGTCAACATTCCATATAGTTATTATTTTAACCATAGAACATAAGTGTGTACATACATTTAGAGATATACACACAGATTTATACATATAGCACAGGTATATATATATATATGTACATATATATATATATATTGTTTTCACCAATGAAATATGTTTCTGGATGACAAGGACTGTTTTTATTTTTGACTTAGAATTCCCAGTATATAGCATGATTCCCAGGATAGAAGATGCTTTGAAATTTGATGGAGACTTTGCTGAAGACGTGGCTATGAGAATGGCTCACTGAGGTTGGGATGATCCCAAGTTCTTCATGATTGGCCCAATAGGAAGCAAGTTCTGGGGGGCCACAAGTATCTACATGGTAATAGGGTGATGGCCAAGAACCAGTTTTCTTAGTTTTAGAGACTCATCACCAAAAGACTAATTTGAAAGTACTAAAAATTTTCAGCCATAGCAATTCACAATATCACTTACTAAAGCAAAGATGATCCCTGATGTACCAGAGTAGAGGAAATAACCTCAGTGATTAAATCACATATCACTGAAGTATTTCAGACTCATACCTTCCCCTCCTCCACCTCTGCCCTAGCAAACACATTTTGCATTGCTGAAAGGATGTCAGGCTGGCTTACAAGATTAAACATAATGCAAATAGGCTTGTCCTATTAACACCTTGGGGCACCTGCTTCTATGAATAGGCCATCATTAGGGTACAATCAATCTCATAGGAACTCATATTTGAGGGTTTTTTTTTCTCTTCTATTTTTGAACAGATGTTATTTGAAGGCAAAAGGGGTAAAGGGGAGTATATTCCTGGCTTACATGCAGGGGAAAGATATCAGATTTTTTTTAAAGAGTATATAACCTTTAAAAATCTATCCATTTCAATATGTTGATGAAATTTCCACAAGGAAAATGAGATATTATTTAACTTCTCTGAGAACTTGAATTTCATTAAGCCTTCTTTTCTGAGTTGGATCTCATCCAGTCTATATTTTAACTATTTCTTTGGATTTGTTTTCCCTCCATTTATTTCCTTTTCCCCCCTTCTCACTAGACTTGGATAAGGCCTCCTAGTAAAAATGCAAAGTCATTTGGGAAGTTTTTGTTATTACCTACCTTTTCAACAATAATCAATGGTTATAGGTATAATCAATGGTAATAGGTATAGTTTCCATAGTGTTTTTGATCTAAATTTCTCAGGGGCATCTGATATCCCTCAAATTACAAATAGATAGTAGTCCCAAAATAAATTGGTAAATTAGTTGTTTGGAACTTGAAACTTGTTTTTTTCCCCATAGTACAATGATGGGAACAAAGGTTAGGTACATTCTCCAAAACAGAGATGCCTATTAAAATAAGAAAGTAACTGAAATAATAGCCCTATGCCCAGATTTCCCTTTGAATCCTATAGACCCTTAGCCTTTTGTAACTCTGAGTTTTAATTCCTTTGTTCCCTGAACACAGAGCTTTATTTCCTTAGCCTCTTTTAAGATCTGAGCTCCCTTGAGGCTTGATATCTGTGCAGAGCAGGGAATAAAATGGGGGATGGAGGGGCCCATGATTAAGGACCTTCCATTCCACAAGGAAGGTTGTGGTAGCAGAGGAGTAGAGAAGTGGAAAAGTGAAATTTCAGGGGTTCCTAAAGCAAATGGCAAGGATGACTCAAGTGTACAAAGTGTTGTCAACTTCCAACAAAGACATTCTCTCTCAAGCAATGTGTCCTAGGATGGGGATGTGTTGCAGGTAACTACTGATTGTAACTTCGAACCCAATTTCTTCTGATTTGAGCCATGGGAGGAAAACTCAAATCTGGAGTACCATTGTGTGCTGCTTTTTTGTATTTCCTGAGCTCTGATCCCTAAGCGTTGTATTTGTGAAGCAAGTCACTTAGATCAGGTCAGGTCAGATTCCTGATTCTTAGTCAAGATTCAGTAATGGAGAACTGTAAATTGGAAGCTTCTCTTATTAGTTAGCCTTTATAAAATAGAATGGTTACTGAAGAATGATGTTGCTTTTATTTAAAAAATAAGGATAGGATATCAAAAATTCAAATTAAAATTCAAACTTTTATTCAATATTTTAGAACAATATTTCAACTTGTTCATGAGTTCATCAGTGTAGGGACTTCATAATTCCTTAAGGGCAGATAATAATTCTTTTAGGGCAGCCTCGAGTTATTGTCATCCCCAAAATTCATCACCTTTTTGGTGATCATCTTTGAAATTAGTTAGGTCATATTCTAAATTACACATAGTATCTTGAAAAATCAATATTCAAAATTTTCCAAGTAGGACCTACCACAGCTACAGTTAGTTTGCTGTCATGGCATTTGAAAATTTCTAGTTCCCTTCATGTCTTAATGAAGCATCAGGGGATTTTAGTGAAAACTAATTTAACATAAAAGAAAAAAAAGAGAAGTCCAGTTCCATGACTTCCTGCTCGAAACGTTGCTAACACATCTTCCTGCTGTTCATGTTGCTGTAAAAAAATGAAATACCAGATTGGGAATCTCTTAACTTTTTAGCCATTGATGATTGATTCCTAATCATTGCCTAGCATCCAGGAATGTGTTCCACCAAAATAAGCATAAAAACAAACAAAGGAACAAACAAACAGAAACCCAGCAGTGAGATCACAGTATCTGATAGCCTCTGTATTTAGGAATGTATAATCCCCACAGAGAGGCTTATTCAAGATTGCTTCCCTCGCTCCAACATGTTTCATGGTAAAGGCCCCCACATCCAGATGTAGTGATAAGGGAATTGCTTAAGACAGTGATGGGCAAACTACAGCTTGGATCTGGCCCACAGGGAATAGTTTGCCCATCACTGGTATAAACTATCTGACCTCACTGATCCCAACCTTGCAGTGATTCTCTATTCAAAGAAGGTCCAGCTCCATGGTGTAATATAAATGTATAAAGCAACTATAAAATTTAATTTAACACAAAAATGATTAATCATTGCAGTTTGGTCTATCAATTAATGCTTTTATTTTCTTTCCCCACTTTCTGTCTTTTGGCAATGAAAAAGTGAGCCTAGCAAGTTCTAGTTCTCATTTTGTCAAGAGGATAAAGAGTGAAGCAATTTTGATAGTACAATATTCAATTGCTATAATTCTTACACACTTGGGAAAAAGCAATTTTCTTGAAAGTGAAGAACACTTGTGGAACTTGGATCCCATTGTCTTTTATGAATAGAAACTTATTCCATAAAAAAAGATACTCCAGGTAATTTGCACTAAAATCTAATTGAAAAATAATAACAAGAACTAAAATGTATTGGTTACCAGTTACATTTAAGACAGTGTGCTCAGAGTTTGGTATACAAAACCTTAACTCCAGTTCTTTACTTCTCATTCATTCTTATATTCTCTCTCTCTCTCTCTCTCTCTCTCTCTCTCTCTCTCTCTCTCTCTCTCTCTCTCTCTCTCTCCTTCTCTGTGTATGTGTATCATCAATTTCATTTAACTTAGGAAAACAAGAAAACATGAGAGACAGTGAAACAGTGGAAACATAGTTTGCTTTGTAGCCAAGAATTCCTGAGTCCAAGGACTACCTCTGACTCATTTTAGCTATGTGAGCCCCAAGAAGTTTCCTAAACTCTTAGTGCTTTAGGCAACTCTCTAATGCAATGAAGTGTGAAAAAGGTGTCAACTTGTACTGATTAATAAAAATTCCCCAACTTGGAGTTCCCTATGCCAATAAAATCCTAGGTATAGTCCCTATCCTAGAAAATCAGACTTTAAGAATGAACTATGGTGATATACATTAGGGATGGGGAAAATATGTGCTATTTAAAAGAAGGGTACCTTAAATAATCAATGAACTTTTAAATATTTTTTATATTTTTAGTCCAATTTGATTAAAAGATTAGAAATCAGATCTCAAACACTGGGTCAAGGGAACATTCTTCCATGTAAAATAATTTCTTCATTATCTCTGCCATATGAAAATGGTATCTAGATTTTTAATAAGATCAAAAATTTAGTGCTAGGAGGAACCTGAAAAGTAAATTAGTCCAGCAACCCCATATTTTAATCTATGGGACAATGAGATCTAGAGAGGTAACATGATTTGCCACAGGAGGCAGATAATATATAATAGAGCTGATATTTGAACCTAGTTTCTCTTACTCCACATCCATCACTCTTTCCACTGTAACATGTTGCCTCCTGTGATATGAAACTGCTCCTATATGTATGAAAGCTCTTCCCTTTAATACACACATTTTTTTAGTGATGCAACATGAATTTAAATTTGGGGATAGCACCACCTCAGAAAAATCATGATGATAAATTTTCTGAAAAGTAATGAGAAAGGAACAATGAGATCAAACCAACTAAACTATGTTGCCAGTAATGAACTGAATGAAACTACATAAAGAGAAAAGGGAAAGGAATGTTCATGTTGTGACAAAGACAGGGAAAATAGATGGTATTTGATGCACTGGAACTGATAAAGAATAAAAAGAATCTGAGAAAAGTTCTCCAAGCCATCAGGTAGATCCTGTACATGTATTACATATAAATATATAGGCAAGTAATGTACAGGATTTTGACCCCACTATTGAAAAGAATGTCCACACTAATAAGATCTAAGAAATCTTTGGAACTGTAACTCCCTGTGGTTGTAACTCTCAGCTAATATGGTGAATTTTCAATTGAGGAAACTCCACTTACTAGTGTAGGTTAATAACTGCTCTTAAATCTTCAGTCTTGAAGAGTTGCCTAGAGGTTAAGAAACTTGTAAAGAATAATACAAGAAAGATATGTCAGAAATGAGGTTTGAACACAGATCTTCCTGGATCATTGGCCAACTTTTTGCACACAGCTACCTCTCATTGGTACCACAGACTCATCAAAGTATGCAATAATGTCAGTAATAAAAGTGACTAAGAACATGCATCTTTTTAGATTTACTCTTTTTATCATGACTTCATGGAACTCACTAAAGAAGATCTGTAGTTGAACCTGTAGTCATTACTGATCCCAATTTATTTGTTGAGCTCATTTGTGTTCAACTCTTTTTGAACCCATCTGAAGATTTCTTGGTGAACTGGAATGTTTTGCCACTTTTTTTCCTCCACCTCATTTTACAGAGGAGGAAACTAAGGCAAACAAGGTTAAGGGACAAAATCTCTCTCTCTCTCTCTCTCTCTCTCTCTCTCTCTCTCTCTCTCTCTCTCTCTCTTTCTCTTTCTCTCTCTCTCACACACACACACACACACACACACACACACACACAGAGTAAATATCAGAGGCCAGATTTCAACTCAGGAAGATGTCTTTCTGATTCCAGAGCTGTTACTCTATTTCTTGTGCCGCTTGGCTGCCCCTCTGTTCTACCTAGCTGTAGTATAATCACAGTTTATACACAGCCTTATTCTGTCTAATCCTAATTTTGTTTCAGATTTTACATCATCTACTCACCTATCTGCTCCTAGCCATATCTTAATTACAAATTTACTTTTGTCCAATCTTCTGCTTAAAATATTCATAAGTAATGAAACTTTACTTGTTGACTTCTGAAAGTAATTTACCTGTTGATAAACAACTATATATCAAGCTGTATAGGATATAAGAGAATCCCTAGTGAGGCAGAAGTCTCCCAACTCTGTGCTTCATCACCTGCTTGTCCAGCTCCCAAGTTTATTCTCTACTATCATTATTATCCTTTTATAGCTCTTTAGTTTTCTTCATTGTCATGTTCTGTTTGAGTTAGGATTTGGTTCTATAAACTAAGAGAGTCTCAGTTTTTCATTTGACATTTGATAGGTAATTTCGGTATACAGACCAAAGACCCAATGGGACGGTAAAACTATATTATTGAACAGTCTATATGTTATGACACTTTTTTTTGGAGATGAGCAGGAATTCTGTATGGATTATACAAGGACATCATCAGAATAGGCGCCAGCATACACACAGATATCTCATGGTGTTCTTCATTTCTTCCCTAGTCCATCCCTTGCTACAGTGGCTTCTTACTTCCTTACATTATACAAAACCGCAACCCTGACCACCAAGTATTCAAACTGGATCTTTTTGAGACTGTCAGACTAAAAAGTAGGAAGTAAGAAATTATCAAAACAAACTAGATCTATCTATCATAATACTCTCTTCATTTTTTCCAAGGATGATGATGCCATGCTGCTCATGTCTGTCCATCTAGGTAACTCTTCCTTATTAATTTCTTTCTACAAATTTTTCACATTAGACCCACAAAATAGGCTGAACATCTCTTAAAATTCCATTTTTTAAACCTTTGCCTTCTGTTTTAGCAGTGTGACTATGTAATGTTTTTAAGGCAGAAGAGTAGTAAGGACTAGGCAACTGGGCTTAGATAACTTGACCACACAAAGCTAGGACATGCCTGAGACTACATTTGAAACTAGAACCTCCTACCTCCAGGCCCAAATACCAGTTGAGCGACTTAACTATGCCTTAAGTTCCTTTAATGTTGCAAGATACTAATGCGATAAGTGAGATAGCTGTCAGTTATTCCTTCCTCTTCTTATGTGATCAGTCCATTTTTATTTCTATTTATTTCTGTATTTATTTTATAGTATCCTTTACACACATTTTCCTTTGTAATTCCTTGTTTGTTGAGGAATTTAGAGACTATTCATTCCTATAATACACTTCTCAACTGTCCCTTGGGTAAATCCTCAGGTTGTTGTTTTGTTTTTTTTAATTTTTTGTAGAGGAAATATTTTAGGACTCCTGAAACCTTAAAACATCAGCAGAAGAATACTAGTATTTTTAAATGAATTTTTATATTAGGGAGAAGCTTGGGGTGTTTAAAAAAAAGTTTGCAGTTCCCTAAAGGCAATCCAACTTGTTCTCCTCCTATTTAATTCTTGCCTCAACTCATTATCTTTTTGGCAGTGTCTAAGATATGCCCTGATGGATGAACTCTGTATATTGTCCATCCAACTACATATCATTCTTTATTACGTTCCAAAAAAAATAAAACTATCCTTCCATAAATTTGCTTGCTGCTTTTTTTTTTAATTTCACTTTGTTTTATGACCTGAAATGCCACCATTTAGAAATGAATTTAGGTTAACAAGCATTCTTTTTTTTAAAAAATGCAAATAACACTGGGAGAATTCTGGGGCTGACAAGTCACACATTAGTGTGCATTTATTCAGTCAGAATCCTTTCTTACTAACACTAGCTGACATCAGCTCACATTGAAGAAATGGGAATTTTGCTAGTACTGGAAAGGAAATTGATATTTTGGGAGCATAGATAATATTGTGAGTGGAGCATAGTATAGAGATCATCCTCCAAAGAGGAACATATAAAAAGCACATACAAAGGCTACTTAAAGGCCTAGGAAAAAGAAGCTGAGGAGGTGAGAGAATAGTAAAGAAAGAAAAGAACACTACCTCCTTCAAAATTTAAGCACAAATCTTGAACTTAGCAAATCAAATAGGAAATTCTCTGTTTCCTCTTTCTTTTATCTTCTGAAATATTGTAAATGGCTCCCTCAGTCCAAGTTGTAGCAATTAGGCTAGTACTCTAAGTACTTTGAGCAAGTTTTAATTCTCTAAATCTCAGTTTCCTCATTTATGAAAATTCAGGTAATCTCATTTAATTAACTACCTCACAGGCATGTGATTTGTACATTTTTAAATGCTACATAAATGCAAATTATCATAGTTTCACTAAAGTCTTAGACTTCCCTGAGAGTCTAAGCATTGTATTTAACTTGATTTTTGTGACAGAATGTGTTTAGCGTTCCAAACAAAGAACTCTTAGAACACAATCCATTCCTAATTTGGGTATTGCCAGTGCCAATAATTCAAAATTAATAGTGGAAACAATTTTGTTCCCTTTCATCCACAGGATAAGCATTTGCTTATTTTTAAGTAGGAAAACAATAAAATTACTTCATTAAAGTAAACTTGACTTTACACAATTAGCAAATTTATTCATGCTCCAAAGAAAGGGATATAGATATATTTCCTTGTTCTAAGGCCACTTCTAAACTGAAGTAGACATACAAAAAGGACCTGGAGAACATGTCTTTGTAAGATCATTCTTCAAATTATGGTTTCAGAAGCAAGCAGACACTGTAGCATTTTGGCTCACATCTGTGAAATTTTACTTATATTTAAACCGAACTGTGAATATCTCCACAGGACACCTACCATTCTATTTCCATCCAGCCACACTTCTAGAAACAATCTCAACATCTAACAAAGCACACATGATGTGAAAACACTTGTTAAGCCGCCTACACAGTTTTAACAATAAGGCCAATATGAGATCATCGCATTGCTTAAGCTTCATTAGATGAGAATTATAGCTCCCTAAGTGCAGTGGTCCTATTTTCAGAAAACATTTGCCCCTGATGATCTCCCCTTTGCTGGTGGATGTGCAATTTCTGTAATTTTTTTCGTCCTCATTTTTTTTTATCGCATTTGCTGGCTCAGTTTGATAAACTACAATAACACAGAGTTAGTTTTTCTTATACTTCTGACACAAACCAACTGAAGTCAAGAAATTCAAAATTAAGGATGACATTCTGTCCATTAAGGATGACATGAAGTCATTTTATTCTGGGAAACTGCCAGTCCATAGTACAAATTGTATGTTTCTTGCTGATTTGTATAACATCAAAGGCACTTAGTATTTAAATGTGCTAATTTTATTTAACAAACAAAAACCCTCTCCATGCATTATATATAAAAAGTTGAATTATTCATCAAGTTGAAAAGGTTCCAGATTTTAAGTATGTGTTTTAAAGGTATTTCCTGAAGCCATTTCTTCATCTTCATCCTCATTCTCATCCTTTAATATTTATTGCACTCTTATATGTGCTTAGTATTCCTTTGGGATATCTGGTTTTATATATATATATAGGCTGCCTCTTATAACTTCAAATGATTTTTTTAACATTTATTAATAATCATTTTTAACATGATTACATGATTCATGCTCCCACTTTCCCCCTCACCCCCCGCACTCCCCACACCCATGGCTGACGCACATTTCCACTGGTTTTGTCATGTGTCCTTGATCAAGACCTATTTCCAAATTGTTGGTAGTTGCATTGGTGTGGTAGTTTCGAGTCTACACCCTCAGTCATGTCCACCTCGACCCATGCGTTCAAGCAGTTGTTTTTCTTATATGTTTCCTCTCCTGCAGTCCTTCCTCTGAATGTGGGGAGCATTCTTTACCATAAATCCCTCAGAATTGTCCTGGGTCATTGTATTGCTGCTGGTACAGAAGTCCATTACATTCGATTTTACCACAGTATATCAGTCTCTCTGTACAATGTTCTTCTGGCTCTGCTCCTTTTGCTCTGCATCAGTTCCTGGAGGTCATTCCAGCACACCTGGAACTCCTCCACTTTATTATTCCTTTTAGCACAATAGTATTCCATCACCCGCATATACCACAATTTGTTCAGCCATTCCCCAATTGAAGGACATACCCTCCTTTTCCAGTTTGATGCCACCACACAAAGCGCAGCTATAAATATTTTCGTACAAGTCTGTTCATCTATGATCTCTTTGGGGTACAAACCCAGCAATGGTATGGCTGGATCAAAGGGCAGGCAGTCTTTTATAGCCCCTTGAGCATGATTCCAAATTGCCAGCCAGAATGGCTGGATCAGTTCACAACTCCACCAGCAATGCATTAATGTCCCAATTTTGCCACATCCCCTCCAACATTCATTACTCTCCCCTTCTTTCATTTTAGCCAATCTGCTAGGTGTGAGGTGATACCTCAGAGTTGTTTTGATTTGCATTTCTCTAATTATTAGAGATTTGGAACACTTTCTCATGTGCTTATTGATACTTTTGATTTCTTTACCTGAAAATTGCCTATTCATGTCTCTTGCCCATTTATCAATTGGGGAATGGCTTGATTTTTTATACAATTGCTTTAACTCCTTGTATATTTGAGTAATTAGACCCCTGTCCGAGTTTTTCGTTATAAAGATTTTTTCCCAATTTGTTGTTTCCCTCCTGATTTTGACTACATTGTTTTTGTTTGTACAAAAACTTTTTTAGTTTAATATAATCAAAACCATTTAATTTACATTTTGTAATTTTCTCTAACTCTTGCTTGGTTTTAAAGTCTTTCCTTTCCCAGAGATCTGACAAGTATACTATTCTGTGTTCACTTAATTTATTTATAGTTGCCCTCTTTATATTCAAGTCGTTCACCCATTCTGAATTTATCTTGGTGTAGAGTGTGAGATGTTGATCTAAACCTAATCTCTCCCATATTGTTTTCCAAATTTCCCAGCAGTTTTTGTCAAATAGTGGATTCATGTCCCAAAAGTTGGGCTCTTTGGGTTTATCATACACTGTGTTGCTGCTGTCATTTACTCCAAGTCTATTCCATTGATCCTCCTCTCTGTCTCTTAGCCAGTACCATATTGTTTTGATGACTGCTGCTTTATAGTATAGTTTAATATCTGGTACTGCTAGGCCCCCTTCCTTCACATTTTTTTTCATTATTTCCCTTGATATTCTTGATCTTTTGTTATTCCAAATGAAATTTGTTATAGTTTTTTCTAATTCAGTAAAGAAGTTTTTTGGTAGCTTGATAGGTATGGCGCTAAATAGGTAAATTAATTTGGGTAGAATTGTCATTTTTATTATATTAGCTCGACCTACCCATGAGCAATCAATGGCTTTCCAATTGTTTAAATCCAGTTTTATTTGCTTGGAAAGTGTTTTGTAGTTGTTTTCATATAATTGCTGTGTTTGTTTTGGTAGATAGATTCCTAAGTATTTTATATTGTCTAGGGTGATTTTAAATGGTGTTTCTCTTTCTACTTCTTGCTGTTCTAGTGTGTTGGAAATGTATAGAAATGCTGATGATTTATGTGCATTTACTTTGTATCCTGCAACTTTGCTAAAGTTGTTGATTATTTCTACCAGCTTCTTAGTTGATTCTCTAGGATTTTTTAAGTATACCATCATATCATCTGCAAAGAGTGATAACTTAGTCTCCTCCTTGCCTATTTTGATACCTAACTTCAAATTATTTTGATAAAGATTTTACTTCTTTTGGGAAACAAGTTTGGGAATATATGAGTGCCTAATTATGGAAGTAAATAAAGTGCTATCATATATTATAAATCCGAGGCATATCTTCAATTTATTTGAAGCCTTTGCTCTAGAATTCCATTACCCCCAGTGAAGGCTCAGTGGTGTGAAGTCTGGTCCAGGGACAGAGTGATAGAAAAAAAGCAAGAAAAGCAATGCATTTAGAAAATAACTGCATGTGGAGTCTCAGAATCTATGTTCAGATCCTGGCAAAATGACATTTGGGAAGTTATGTCACTGGACCTCAGTTTTCTGATCTCTATAAAAGTGAAGGATCATATGATATCTGAGCTTCCTCTTATATTTGTGATCCTGAGAAAGGTCCCTAGTGTTAATTAAGCTCAATGCATTTATTTATTATATTGTTTCTATTTTAATTTTTAATATTAAAAACAAAATTTTAAATAAATAAAATTATAAATATTAATATTTATTAATGAATGATTAATTAAAATAATCTAATTAATCTTATAATTAATACTGTGTTTTGCTTTCAAGGCAGAAGAG
>NC_058130.1:120526411-120606362 GCF_016433145.1 Gracilinanus agilis | reverse complement strand
ATATATATATATATATATATATATCTTAGGTGAAATAGATTCTGGATGCTTAAATAAAGGAGCATATGTCTCTATTCTTTAAATAGGATGAGAGTGATATTAAGATCTGAAGTATCTATTGAATAGCACTGGCACATTCCTTCCCAAAGGGCAATCCTGTCCAAAGGGAGAAATAGTGCTGACTTTTCCATCTGGTACTCCTTAAAAAGGAAGAATAAATCCAGTCAAGTAAGCCCATTTCTCTCTTCTTGGCAAATAGTCAGTGTAGAACACATTCCTTTCTTCCATCAGTGTTTGCTCATTTTTGTTCCACTCTAATTTGGTCAACCTCCAAAGTTATATGTTAAGTACTCTTTCTTCTTGGGAATTCCATGCATTTCTATGGTTCTGTTATATTCTTTATGTAGATAACCTTCAAATCTATATCTCTAGCCCCTACATCTGTACTCTGAAAGTTTGTCCTCCATCAACCTGGATGGCTCCAGAACTTCAAACCCAATCAATCCAAAATTTAATCCATTGTAACACACATACACACACACACACACACACACACACACACACACACACACACACACCTTTTTCTTCTGACTTCTCTGTTTCTGTTGCTAGTCACATTCAACTCTTGCTTTTCCCTTTTTCTTCCCACCTTAAGAGTTATCACATCTCATGGATGGATTATTCTATCAATATTATCTTTTACCTCTGTCCAATCTGTTCAACTCCCACTGTTACCAAGCCCTTCCATTCCCAAATCAGGTCCTCATTACCACTTATAAGGATTACTGTAGTAACTGCCATAAAACTCCAGCTTGCAATTTTAAAATTCTTCAATCCCCTCCCAAAACTAAAAAAATAAACAAGCAAAAATATTAGTTCTTGTTACAATACCTTGTGATCTTTCTTAAGCAGTTGTTTTGAGTGTTATTACTCCAGTTTTACAGATGAGGAAACTGAGTCTTTGCAATGTTAAGTGACTTGCCCACAATCACATAGCTAGGAAGTATTAGATCTAAAAAATAGGTGTTCCAAATAGGAGCTAAGAGCCCTTTCTGCTATCCCACCAAGCTACATCACTTCTTCCTTTACACTGCTATGAAATTAATGTTACAAATACAAAATAATGATTATGTCATTTTGCTGCTCCATCTTTCAGTGGATGAATTCTCTACTGAAAAAAGGTGACAGTTCTTCTCCTGGCCTTTAAAGTACTTCACAATTTAGCTCTAGCCAACTTTTCTACATTTACTTCACATGAATCTGCTTTATATACTACATGCCAAGCCAACTGGAATAACTGAAGTTCTTGCATCTAATTCTCACTTCTCTTTCCTTTATGTATTCTCATTGTTATGATCATTGAAGGAATCAGTAGATTTGATGTATGTGTTTGGAGGAGTAAAGCAAAAAGCCCCAGATGTTATAAGAGCTTTAAGCCTTCCTTTAGTATCAACAGGAAATAATGTGATATAATTAAACCACCTTTAGAATCACCTCAATCAATCACAGTATGGTTCCTCAGGAAGACTAGCCTCCAGGTATTAATTGATGGTTAACTGATGATAACTAAATCAGTGTTATTAGAACATTAATGATGGTAAATATCACATCTGACTACTAAAATTAATGATGGTAATTAAGCACAGCTTCAGAGAGTAAAGCTGGATACCACTCTGTCCCTTCAAGTCCCCTTACAACTCCTTTGAGGCTGTCTTGTTGCCAGGACAACCAACAAAAGGTCAGTAGCTGGTTTGAGTTTTATAACAAAGATTTTACTTGATGTAACCAAATAACAAGGGAAACTGAGGGAAGGGAAGAGGGTTTTAGGAATCCCTAAATGAAATCTAATCTTAGCTCAAAGTATGTAATTTAACAGCTTTAGAATGTTGAAAGCTGAGCTGGGCCAGCCAGGCCCACTGGCCTATTTGGCCTGCTTTGGTGGACACTGCCTGCCTATAGACAGATTATATTGCAGCTTGATTGAAGATATTTAGACGGATAAATCTTCTGTAGTAATGTGATGAATGCTGATAATTGACCCTAAAGTTCAGTAGTAACCTTGTAACTTTCAGGTATGCTGGTTGATTCTTGGCTTGATTAATAAATCCAGGAGAGAAAGGTTTGTCTCAGCCACCCTGGATCCCCTGGCTCCAGAATGAGTCAGTGGGTTCAGTTTCTCTCTCCCTTATATAGCGCACAACCCAACTGATGATTGGTTTCATGCCCTGGCATGGCATCAGGAATCTCCCAAGATTCCAAGTGTCCAACTGGCAACCCTGCCCAAAGACATGACTTCTTGCAAATCCTTGCAAACCTTAACTTATACCATGTGACATTACCTACTACTGAATTAAACTCCTCTCAACTGTCCAGATGTTCAAATTCTCTTTCTTCAGGGCAGAACCCAGGACACCTTTTCTGAATTCTCTTTGCTACAATTAATCTTCCTATGCTCAAATCAGTTATGAAACTCTCAATTTTCTTCTAGATATTATCCTCTCTTGGAGATACAAAGCTCCCTGAAGGCAAGAATTGTGTCATGTTTTTTATTATTGTATTCTCAGTATGTATTATGGTGCTCTAATCATAATAAGTGGCCAATAATGGCTTGCTGAATTGAATTGGAAATCCCATTCACATGCACATGCACATACATGCACACACACACATACACACACACATGCAGTGGGATGGAGGAATTTGAGGAAGGGTTAGAGTTCAGAGGAAGAACATAAAGACAGAGTTAAGAAAGGAATAGTTTTCATGTCAATTCAGAGAATCAACTAATATTTTCTTGTATGACAAAAATGAGAATTAAACTCATTATGTTTAATTAATAATTTCAATTTTTTTATTGTCTGTTTTCCATTCACTTCTACTACTGCTATTCAGATATGTACATATACGCACAAGATACTTGTGCTAGATCTCTTTCATGAAAAAATTGTTATGTTGTCAAACTGAATATAATATATTAATAAATTATGAAAAAGCAAAGTAAAAATGGGTAAAATCCCATGAGTAAAGATGTTTTCTAATTTAGATATGAAAATGTATTCACTATTTCCAAGTGATTGAAAATACATTAGCAAATTGCTATACTATTTTTCAATATAACACATTAGAAATATTCCCTTGCATCAACCTTAATATGCTTCTGCTGAATTTCTCTTCTTGGGGCTCAGAGAAATGTCAGGTTGATTGTAGGATCTCAAATAAGTTGCATCAGGGCTTTAAGTACATTCTAGCATCAGATTCAGTAAATTGTGAAAAAAAGTTTAGAGAGCCTCCATCTCCTTTCAGTATTGAATTCTAGTGAATACAATAGTGCCAAAAGGTTCATTTATGGTGGTGTTGTGAGGAGGATTACTTAGTTATTATTTAGGAGACCTAACAGGAAGGGCTTGAGAATTCCAAATGGAATGGGGAAGCAGGAAGTGGGCCTCTCTCTCTGAGACGGATTCCATGGTGGTTGGGTCAAACTGTAACTGTCCCTGGGAGACCTCAGAGGAAGTGGAGTTGTACCCTGATTCCCTGGGATCTTGGAGAGTGGTGAAGGTTGAAAAGGCAGAAGACATCAATCTTGCAAGTCAACTCTGAGTAGGGAAGTGGCCTGTGATCTGGTGGACAGTTTGCAGACATCACTTCCTACCTGGTTACTTTGGATCATCAGCTGTGGAGGAGCACCCCACTGAGCCCACATTTAATATTTAAGTCAACTCCCCTGGTTTTCCCCATAATAGTTGAGATGTGTTGGTATTTGCACTGGTGGAGGGAACATGTACCATGATAATATCATGAATTCTTGAAATATAATTCTTATTACTGTTGGTGCATAATAAATGTAGGAGCTAGAATTTATAACCCTCAATTAAAAGTTTTAGTAATCATTGTGTCCTAGTCTTCTGACACTGATTTTCTACAACTCTACACTACCAAATCAGATGTGCTATGTGATTTTTAAACCCAATGCATGTTCTGGTGCTGATTTTCAAGTCTAGAATTTACCAATCTCTGACTTCTTTTCTACTTATCCCTTTGTTCCCAAAGTCTTTGGAACTTTTGCCCATTTCACCAATCATTAGCGTCTCTTCCAGAGGAAAGAAAAGGAACAGACATGGGACACAGTACATTTTATTCTGACTTGGGACATGATTTAATACAAAAGGAGGGGACTATTGGTTAAAATAAATGTTTAGCATTGGCTATAGATTTGAATTACCCTTGTATACCCTTTTCTCTCTCCCATTAAGTTAGGTAATTGAGCATTTTAATTTATCTTTTCTTGCTTTTGTTCCTCTTCTATTAGGATATTAATAATGTAGGAGGAACATAGTATAGAAAAATAAGGAAGACAGTTATCACAAAGAATTCTGAACTTTGATGTGAAAAATATTCATTTCAATACTACCTTTGACATTTACTGGATGTGCAATGACACATACATATTGCTTACATACAATCACACATAAAAAGCATACATACTGCTTAGCCCCACCTGAGATTCAGCTTTCTCATTTCTGAAATGCAAACAGTATCAACTGAAGTATTTACCTCATGAGGTTGCTGTGAGGATCATATAAAGTAATTTATATAAGATATTGTGTAAAGATTTGAGGTCTATATTTGTGCCATCCAGGGTTACTACAACTTAGCTAGTTCCCATGAGTTTTGATGATTTCCCAAAGATCCTATAGAGAGCTAGGATTCAAACCCAAGTCCTCTGACTATAGTTCATGCTATTTCCACTGCATCATACTCCCTCACAAGAAGATCTCACTCTTCATGGTGCCTAGGTAATCATTTTATAATATGTCAAGTAGCATGTGTTGCCTTGAAGGCACAAAGCCTCTGGTGGGCAATGACACAAAAAACACAATTTTCACACCTTGCCTACTCTGCACAAATGCTTTGTCCCAGCTCTGTCTCTTGGCCTCTATATCCAGCTAAATTTATAATACCCAGTAGCTAAATGCTCTAAACTTGTAGGAAATACTATCAGATGGATATCCGTAATTCTCTTCTTGACCATGAATTACTGATATAGCTCTGGTCTTATGGGAAGGAGGAAAAGCAAAGTATAATCATACAAAAGGGAGAAGGAAGCCCATGCCAACTGTTGTCATTTTCTTTCATTATTCAGTCAGATTCCACACAACTAGATTGTATTATGGGGAATTTTTAGGAAAACTGAAACTTTCTTTTTCTTTTTCTTGTTTTTTGGTTAGTGAATGGTAAAAGAGCACTTTCTAAAAATTTTATTGAGGAATTTTAAAATCAATATCAATAAGACTAAAGATTTTGAAACCTTAAAAATTATTCCATTTACCTTGGCTTCTTTCCAGAATTTGATACCTCCACCCCCTCTGTGTTCTAAGTTTTGGGTTATTATGGAATTAATCTTTCTTATATATAGATTTCAGTCATGTCACTTTTCTACTCAATCTTCAAGGAGTTCACATTATTGACTATATAATTTTGTAATTTTTTATTTAATACTTAAAGCCATTAAAATATGATTGGATTCAGCCTTATTTTGACAATCAGATTTAATTGCAGAATTATTATGTAGTGCTTTTCCCCCCCATACACTATAAACTTCAGCAAAACTGAACTACTATTGGCCTCCGGAACATATCGTTTTTTCTATTTCAGTGCCTTTGTTACAGATGTTTCCTATATCTAAAACAACCTCTCTATCTTTGTCTGTTGACTTTTTACTCACATTTTAAAGTCCAACTTAAATGCTAATTCTTCTATGAAATCTACCTTTAGTCCACTTAGACTCTAATGACCTTCCCCCTAGATCCCAGTGTTGTACCTTTCTAATGCACTTACTGTGTACATTGGGTCACCATTAATATGTTGGTATCTGATCTGTCTAATAGACTGAAAGCATCTTGAGATTAAGGATAGTGTTCTATCTAAAGTTTGTAATTATTCCAGCAGCTAGAAAAATACTATTGACATAGCAGAGGTCTAATTGCTGTACAATTGAAAGGGAAATTGAGTTAGGGTCAGTGTAACTGAGACTGAATCTAACTTATACAGGTAAGCTTTGTGTCCTGGGGAAATCTCTTTTCCTACCAGGCCATAGTTACTTTGTCTATAAGGAATGAAAGGGATGATCTATAATGTCACTTCTACCTCTAAGCCTATGATGCTAGGAAATGTTTGTTATACTTGCATTTTAACTCAATTTTTAAATTATTCCAAATATTTAAATAGTATAACAATAGTAATTCAGTGTTCAAAAGAATTGACTGGATTTACCATTTAATATTATACATTCAAAATATCTACTATGCTGTCTCTGAGATTAGTCAGCTTCAGGGAACAAAAGAAGAAAAAGGGAATTTCATGTAATTGATGAAAACACAGGTTTAGATTTCAATTTTTCATGAATAATAAAAGCATTGTATTATTGCAGATTATTGTTTAGATGGGTCTATTTGTACCTTTGAATATGATTCTAGTTCACTATTTTTAAAGCCTACAGTCACGAATAATGATAGTGTTGAGTCAGTATTCATGTTAAGACTATATGAGAATCTTGAAATTAAGTGTTTATATTTAGATTCAGACGATGTTATGGATTACCATCATGAGGTAACAAAGTTTAACTAAGGGGAAAATATTCATATGTAAGTGAAATATTAAGTGTTCCTTGGAGTTTACTTAAGAGTTTTTTCCAGAATTTCAAAAATCAGATTGGTTTTCCATTCCTTATGAGTTCAGTTTAAATTCAATTTGGTGGGTATTAATTAAATTCCAGTTATGTGTAGAGTACTGCAATGGACACTGGAAATACAAAATAAATAATTAAACCTTCCCTGTCCTTGAATAATTTGAAATGTACTAAAGGAGCTTTGATTTAGAAAAAAGATAAGCATAATCCAAGCTCAAGCAATGTACAGGCAGAGGAGATATTTGAACAAAATTCTTCAGGAATATTGAGGAGTGACATTATTCTTATTTCAGGAGCTCAAAGAGGAACTTTTCACTGTATCCTGAAGTGAAGAATTTAAATTGGCATAGTTGTAGAGGGAGTACATTATTGGAATTCTAGAAGCCTCTGAAAATTCTTGGAGATGGAAAATGACAGAATTAAGTTAGGACAGGTGATCATGAAGTTTAGCTATTGTATCAAGTGTGTGGAGTAATAAGAAATAATCATGAAATGATGAACTAGGATCAGATATGTGTCTAAGGGAGTCCATGAATGTCATTTTAGGGTAGATGTTCTCAACCTGGGGTCTACTTACTAATGAGTTCCATGAATGAATTTCAGGAGATGGTGGAGGGGCAAAAAAATCTTAATTTCAATATTATTAATTTCTTTGCAACTCCATGTATTTTGTTTCATATATTTTTTAAAAAATCATTCTGAGAAGAGAGTATATGCTTTACCATACTGCCAAAGGGGTGTATCACACAAAAATGATTATGAATCATTGGTCTAAGGCATTTATATTTTAGTCTGTAGACAACAAAATAACATTAACAACACCTAAAACTATTAAAGATCTTTGAATAGGGGAGTACCAAATCATGTCTGTCCTCTAGGAAATTTGACATTTTAGATACCAATTAAATGTATGTGCAGCTCCAAATGACATACCTCAGGGATTCTTCAGGATAACTACCTATTGGTTTCAGTATTAGACAATGAATAAAGTAACCCTGTAACTTTTCATTATTATGTTTTTCAACTCCTCTCCCCAACTTTTTTTGCCCCTCAAAGGAAACTATTTCTTGCCTCCTCTAGGTGTTCTTTCATGATTATCCATATTTTACACATACGTGAACAATAGTTATTATCAGTCCATTTCTGTGGTTGGGAATCATTTTAAGCAGTTACTATTTACTGCTGAGACAGCTATTAAAGGCATTTATGCGTGTAAATGTTTCTGTTGATCAATTAGCCCCAGAGAGTTCATTGGATTGATGCTGCTTTGACTCTTGTTTCTTAATTTTTTTTTCAATGCTATACAGCAAAGGACTTTTTTGATTGGCTTTCTAAACAAAGATCAGAGGTTGTTATTTTTCTTTCTTTAGTTGAGTTGATCAACAATACCTCATTTCCACTGATACCTTGGGGTAGTCAAGTATTAATATCTAGTCACATCAGCAAACCAGAAAACTAAGAGAGAAATGTACTTTCATGTCAAAGTATGAAATTGCTTAGGGAGAATTTTCATTAGCAATAATGGAAGTAATGCCTATAAATCCTTGGGTAATAAAGAACCATTCTTAATAGTGAAAATATTTATCAATATGGGGAAAAATCTAGGCTCTTATATGGTGATAAATACTTTAGAAACTGGCAAAATAAAAACCCCAAATACCTTTGGATAGATCATTCATTAATTCATGCATTCATTCAACAAATGGTAAACTCCTTTTATGTGAAAGATATTGTGCGAGGCACTTGGGGAAAAAAAGAAAATGAGATGGTCCCTGTCCTTAATAGTTTACATTTCATTGGAGGAGATTAATAGATATATGATTCATAGATAGATAGACAGATAGATAGACAGACAGACAGACAGACAGTTAGATAGATAGATAGATAGATAGATAGATAGATAGATAGATAGATAGATAGATAGATAGATAGATAGATAGATGAATGGGTAGATAGATGCAAAGTATATGAACTGGAAATTAAAAGAATTTTTTAGAGAGGAAGAAAAATTGATTACTGGGCTGGATTCAGAAAAGGCCTCATTTAACTAAATATATCCATTCTGAATATTGAAAAGAACTAGAAATTTTAAGATATAGAAGTGAGGAATAAGAGTATTTTAAGTTTGGGGGAAAATCTATGTAAAGATACAGAGGGGGAAAGACACATTTGAAAAAACCATTAGGATGGTTGAGCTGGCACACAGTGTACATAAGGGGAGATTTTTTAATGTGAGGCTGGAGAGGTCTACTATAGGTATATGGTTAAGAATTTTAAATGTCAAAAAAAATGTTATTTTACCCTAAAGATAATGGGAAGCCATTCACTGAAGGTTATGATTGCATTTGCAGTTGAGGACTATCACTGTGTTATCTATGTGTAGACTGAATAAAAATAGAGGGGAAGAATAGAGATATTCAATATTATCTAATGCTGTAAGATATTCAAGGCAAGTCACAATGTTACATCTATCTGAAAAATTAAAGATGACAATAATATTAGTGTGGGTTCCAGGAAGATACAAATTTTAAATACAGTATAATCCTTGCCCTTGATGCTCATCATGATTAAAGTATAATAGCAAAAAAAACCCTCAAAATATTTAGTTCTATTATTCAATATTAAAGGGTACAAAGGAACTGATCAATGAAGAGCTTATCAGGGAAGTCATACTAAAAAGAGTGGCATTGCACCTATACTTTAAAGCATAGGCAGAGACAGAAGACCTTTTAGTCATTGAAAAATGATCTGAACCAAGGCTCAACTCATCTTAATGGCATTTCCAACAGTATTACCCAATCTCTACTGAAAAACAAACAAAACAAAACAAAACAAAAACAAACAAACAAAAAACCCTTCAGGTTTGAGAATCTTATTTTCTCAGAGCAGTCAGTTCTACTTTTTTAATGGAAGTCAAAATCTATTTCTCTGCAACTTCCATTTATTGTTCCTCGTTCCATACTCTTGGGTCAAGCAGTTCAAGTCTAAACCCTTTCCTGCTTCTGGAAGACAGATCTAGATTTAGCCTTCTCTACCCCCAAACATTATTTTTCTCCAAGATACTCTTCAACTCATTCAGTACATCTCAAGGAATATGATTTCAAGTCCCTTCTCCATTTGAAGTGTATGCCAGCTCATCATAGCCCTTCTTAAATGTAGCATTCAAAACCAAAGACAATACTCTGCAAAAATCAGACCAAGGAGGAAGATAGTGGCAGTATCACCTCTCTCATTTTATAATCTATGTTTCTCTTAAGGGTCAGAAGATTTCACTTCAGCACTCCTAATAATATTTTTTAAATTATTTTTTAAAATTTTATATGTCAATATAATATTCAATAATTGTTTTCTGACATTTTGAGATTCTTCCTAATAAGACAGAGCTCTATTTAATACATGGATCTTTTTCTAGTAAAAACATGATCTTGTATACATATATAACCCAAAGAATTGCAATTTGATTTTTTTTTAAATTATTAAAAAAACTTTCTGTTTATAAAATTCCTTATATCTTTTATTCAATAGAACCATTAATTTCTATAGAGACTCTATATCATAGCAACAAGACTAATTATGTTAAAAAATGTAGTCAAATATCACGTCAGAATAGAAATTGAAATATGACCAGCCAATAAAATTGGCCATGACTTAGATGGCATGTCGAAGTATGAGATTGTGACATGGTTACCCAGGAGAAGAATTTAAACTGAGAAAACAAAGATTAGCATAACCCCTTATGGTCAGAGAAAGATTAAGGCCTAAAAGGGTGACATTATTTCCTCAAGATCGCACTAGTACAAATTAGTAGCCTTTGAATTTGAAGCTATATTTTCTGACTTCTAATCTAACTTCCATTTATCATTATGCCATGCTTGGCCAAGATCAGAGGTAAGAAGATGTATTTTAAAATAATTAAAGTATTTTTATCTGTTCTCCTCCACAATATTATTCTGTTCATTTCCACAGCATACACCTCTAAAGAGTATTATTTAGGTGAGGGTTGGTCAAGGTTTGGGGTGGAGAATATAACCTGCTTTGCTTTAAAAATCCTTGTGTTTCATTCTGTGAGGGGAGTAAGGACATCTTGTGGGTATGTACCCCTTTTATAATCATTTTATTCCATGGTCAAGCAAAATCCAAAATTATATTTCAAAGACAAGTTCTACTTTCTAGACTCAGTTACTTATGTTTACATATCTCAAATTGAAATAGGGGAGGAAAAATACTTTTTCTTTTTTGTTTGAAACCTTCATTCAAAAGCTCACCAAAAATAAATTCTAGTTAAACTCATTTTTTTTTCATAAATGGAGAGAAGTGTCCATAGGTAGATATCATATTTCCATAATGCTTAGGAACTAAGAAAGACTTGCTGATTCAGAAAAATAATGTTTCCCAGAATTCTTTGCTCCTCAGTGTGGTGGCAACTCTTAGGATGGAAAATAAGTAAAAAACTTCAGATAAATGATTTCTTGTTTGTTTCTTTTTTACTCTGGGGGTTATCCTAAGGATTTTGTAAATATATGTGTGTAGCAGTTAAGTTAGAGGAGGGAAGGATATAGGAGATGTTTGAAGGTTGAATCAAAGATATCAGATAAAAGAGAAAGTTATCAAATATAAAGGGGTTTAGCAAGTATGAGAGGCAAATCTAAACCATAACGGAGCTAGCTAAATTGGCAAATATTACTGAACTATAAATTGCATCTGTTGTACAAAGATAGACCAAAATGAATTTCAGCAACAGTCTTTAATTACTTTACTGTGTTTAGAAACCAGAACTTCCAAGACTAATTCCTTGGCAAGTTTCACTAATATCTATCTATGAGTGAACTGTATCTGTCTCTTCTGTTCTTTTCAAGAGAAAAAAAGTTTAGCTGGAAGAAGAGGATAATCCTTGGAAGATATGTGGGCAGTATCCATTTGGGAATGGATGATTTAGATGCTTATAACCTGATCTCCTTGATAACTTGTTATTCTGTTCAATTAAATACTTTTTACTTTAATTCAGAGATCACCCAGAATTGGCTAGAATAAGGAGAAACAAAAGGTGAAGCTCAGAGCTATGAATTTGAATAGACTGTTGGTCCAAGAGAACAATGAATCTGGTTATAAATGAGGATAATTTCTCATCTATGGAGTCTTAGAATAGTGAAGCCAAATACTTGACTGTGTGCTCTGAAAAAAGAAATGAGATTAGCTGGGAGTATTTAAAAATTCTTAAAAGTAATTCTTGATGCTTTTCTAGGACAGATGTCAACTGCTAAATAATATGATTTTGGATTCTGCATTAAATATCTTTCCATTTATGATAATAATTTGGGCATGGCATATAATTAAACAAAACAAAACAAACCTTGCCCTCAAAAGAGCACACAATATAATAGATAACAAAGATAAGACAATTTTGGGGGTTGGGTAAGATGATCTTCAAAGTCCTTTCTAGTTCTAATTTTCTATGACCTCTGTCAGCCAAAGAGAAATTAGAAAGGCAGACTTTAAGAACAAGGACCTTAAAAGTCAATGTAATAGAAAAATCGACAGAGTTAGAGTAGAAACTAAAGGCTCCAATTCTTGCTTTTTGCTGATTATAGGCAAGTAACCTAATCCTCTTGGCCTCAGTTTTTATATTTGTCAAATATGAATGATAATACTTTCCAAGCATATGTCACAGAGTTTTTATGCAAAAAATGTTTTGTAAATCTAAGAAGTCTAGAAATGACAGTCAGTCAGTAGTGTATTTAAGCCAGTTCAAACCAGTTTTAGAGGGCCATTATTAAATATTTAATGTGAGAATTTATATTTTGGAAATGGGCACACAACAAATTATACTTTGATTTATATTTCTGTTGATTGTCTAGTTTTAAATTAGTGCTGGAGGAAATTTTAAGAATGCAGATTAAAATTAAAAATGAATCATTGTGTACATTTTCTAAGAGAAATTATTAAACAATTATCCACATATCATTGACTTTTATTATTAAGATAGGAGTCAAGAAGATATGAGTTCAAATTTCACCTTTGATACTAGCTGTATGATCATGGACAAGTAAATTAAACTCTCAGTCTTAGTCTGGTTCTTTTTGCTTTCTTATCTGTTAAATAGGAATAATAAAACTCAGGAAAAAAATAGCAATGAAGGAAGAGCCCCTAAAGGGACATAGGTAGAAATATAGAAATGAAAACAAAAGATGATGATCCAGAGAGATAACAAAACATTGATCCAGTCTCTAACTCAATAAGGAACCATGAAGGTTAAGATGCAAGGGTCAGTGCTCTAATAGTTACTTATTTTAAATAATCACATACCTGGCTATTCTCCTGGGAGGTAGGTGATATTATTCTCTTCATTCCATAAATTGGGAAACTAAGAAAACTAAAAAAAGTGTCTTGACAACAGTAAATGACTGAAGCCAAATTTTGAATGAAGTCTTCCTGACTACAGTCATCGAACCAGAGAACCACCTCCATGGTAATAACCCCCAAAGACCCAGAGCCCAGAGGCTTCTCTGAGGTATGTATAGTTCATTTGTGGCAGACTCTTTTAGCTTCAGGCATCAGGCTTGCTCCTTCTTATTACTGAACATCTCATTCTTCATGTTTCTAGAAACTTCCACACATCTTGCTTGAATTCCCTACCTGACTTAATTGGACCTCACATATGAGACTTTGATAAAAGACATAGAAACTAACTAAAAAGCACCCTTTAAAATTCATGATCTTCAGAGACCTCACAGAACTATCCTTTTTCAGAGTTGAAAAACAGGTTATCCTATGGGCTGACTAAGAGAATTAATAGAGAGCTTGATGGAACTGAGTGTGAAAACTGAGGATTATTTCATGAAATATCATCACTGACCTTCCTCTTCCTGTCATGGCCTTGACAAAGCTGCATGATTCCCTTTACTGACCCATTCTCCTGACCCAAGACTTTAGGCTATTATGGGTGTTAAAATAAATCATAATAAAGTTTAATGATTAGGAATTAGGAAGACCTGAGTTCAAATATGACCCCAGATACTTAATAGTTGTGGGACCCTGAACAAGTACTTGAAACTCTCAGCCTCATTTCTTTTATCTGTTAAATGGAAATAGCAGTTTTGGAAGATGGCAGAATAAAGGTGAGAACTCACTTGGCCTTTCCTATATTTCCCTCCCAACAGCATTGAAATAATGCCTCAAAATAAATTTTGAAGTATCAGAAGCAAGAAAAGGATGGGTTAAAACGATTTCCCAAGATAAGTTAGAAGGTCAGGAGGAAAACATTATCTCACAATCAGGCCTGCTCAGGTAGCCAGCAGGTCATGGTGGTGAATGAATCAGCAGCAGTAGGTTTGGTCGTGCTCAGATCACAAAAAATAAGGTGATTTGAAAACTGTTCAGAAAATGAATACAAGAGACTCTTTGTGGACTCTGGCAGTAGGATTCTGTTGCATAGTTCATATGATGAGGTTGTAGTTCCAGAATGAGAATGAGTATTAGAGGAGCTGAGACAGTGTACAAAAGAGTACTTGTGGTCCCTCAAAGACCAAACTACAGGCCAGAAGAACAGTACCTCTCCTTAGATCATATGACTTGGAAGAACTGAAAATTTACAGACCCCTAAAGTAGCTCTGAAAACAGAAGCATAAAAATGTTGAGGGTTAGAACAGTGACCCTTACAGCCCAAGAGAAGAGACCAATCATAATATGAAGTTAAAAGTCAAGAAATAGACTGGAAAAATGAGCAAAGAGGTTACCACAGTGACAGGGAAGATCAAAATGTAAACTCAGAAAAATGCAACAATATCAAAACAGATAAATGAAAAATGTGAATTGTTCTGTTCTTAAGCACACACACACATACACACACACACACACTTCTTAGTTCAAAAAAAATCTTAATTACATAAGAGGGGTAGAAGAAATTTAGAAAAAATGATACAAGTAAATCATTAAAAAAGAGTCAACAAATTGGTAAAGGAGGTACACACAAATATGGAAGAAAAGAACAGCCTAAATAACACAATAGATCAAGAAGAAAATAAGGTGTAAGAGACAAAAAAATCTACTGAAAAGAAGTCCTTAAAAAGTACAGTTAGTTCATTTTTAAAAAAGATACACAAAACTATAGCAGCTTTATTTTTGTAGTGTCAAAGAATTGGAAAGTTAAAATATGCCTACAAATTGAGGAAAGACTGAATAAATTGTGGTCTATAATTGTAATGGAATACTATTGTACTATAAGAAATGAAGAGCAGGATGTTTTCAGAAAGAGTAGAAAGACTTTGATGAACTGATGCCAAGTAAAGCAAGCAGAACCACAAGAACACTGTACAAAGTAAAAGCAATATTGTATAATAATCAACTGTGCATGACTTAGCTATTCCAAATAATAGTATAATCTAATGAAATTCTGAATGACATGATGAAAAAATTGCTATCAATCTCCAAAGAAAGAACTGTTAGAGTGCATGCATGTTGAAGCATATTTATAAAGAAAAAATCCAAAAAACATTTATTTTTTTTTGTTTGTGTTTTCTTTCACATGGCTAATATGGACATACGTTTTGCACAACTGCACATGTATAACCTATATCAAAATGCCTGTTTTCTCTGGGAGCAGGCAGGTGTGGGGAAAGGAGGAAATTGAGAATTCAAGAGCATTTTTTTTAAAGTTAAAAATTTATTTTATATGCAATTGGAAAAATATCAATGGAATAAAATACAGATAACAATAACACATAACAAAGAGTCATTGTGAGGATCAAATGAATCAAAAATACATAAAGCAGTTAGCAAACCCTAAATTGCTCTAAAATGCCAATAGTTTCTATGCATTGCCCATCTATTTGATCTAGATGAAACCCTCTCTAAGTCCCTTATAAGCTACTAAGACCTGTAATAGCCATTAAAATTTCCTGACTGTTTCATTACATTATTGAAGTAAGCCTGGGTTCCTGAAAGTGGTCAAAGCACAGCAAATGTCAGCCAGGTCCTACTAAGCTAAACGACTTATTGATGGACTTTGTGTTGATCATTTCTTGGCCACCATAGAGAAGAGAAGTCAAAGATTAATCACCAAAATGATGATTAGTTTCAGATATAGCAGCTCTCTTTAGCTGAGAAGTGGTTGTAGCCTGTGTGGGTGGTGGCCAAGCACTCACACTGATAAAATCAAGGATACTGGATATACTCTAATAAGACTCTTAAAAATGGGTGGGTTGAGTTTAGCAAGAAATAGAAATAGCCACTACTTACTTTTAGGCATTCAGAAAGGTACCCCAAAACTACACTACTCATTTTTTTACTCCAGCATTGCCAGCACTTCATTCCTATTTTATCAAATATATTTGTTTATTTTTCCATTATATTCAGCTGTCCACAGCAATTTTTTTCTATCATCTCAATTTTCCATCTCACAGTACAAATCTTTCAATACTCTGAGGAAGACAAGTAATGCTGAAATGGGATGTTTCAGAAATGATATTCAGTAGTGATGATTCTGGTGGTGGGGCCAGGAAAGCCACAAAATATTAGATTTTTTTTTTTTGGCATTTGACATTCTCCCACTTTCTTTTTTTTCCTAATTCTATCACCATCAACCTCTCTTTAATTGTTTAATTAATTTAACAAATTGCACCAATTTAACTGGAATATTTGCATTTTCCTAACAGTGGTGATCTAATCAAAGGAAGATGGCAGCTCCAAGAGTCTCAGGGGCAATTGCCAGGTTCACCATAGGCAAAATTAAAAATTGTGAAGTAGAAACTTTGTTTCTTGTACCCTTTTTGAAGTCTACTTTCTTCCCACACCCAACTCCTTTTGCTTCTTGCCTCATCCTTGAAAAGAATCTTCCTTTATATCTAGGTATCCAAAGTCCCAGGGCTCTGTCAGCCTAAACCCTGCACAGATATCCCTCCCCCCCTCAAAAAAACATAGCTGGCTCTAGGAATAACTTAGAGAAGCATCACATTCTGTATCTTAGTATAAATTTAAATCAAGATGTTAAGTCTTTGATTCACATCTTCTAAGGATGTGAAATTCTGGAGGGGCCTTGAGACAATAGAGTCTAACTATCTCAACTGATAATTGAGGAAATACTTGTGGAAAAGAAGGTTTCCCATTCAGAGTATGTATTTTCAGTGTTCTGTCTTTTTTTAAAAAAGAATTTTTGGACTCAGTGAGAAACCATAGATTTATTTCAATTCTTCCATTAGACACAGAATTTTAGATCTAGAAAAAACCATACTGACTGTATAGTGCAGTTCCCTAATTTTCCATATGGGGAAAATTTGTCCCAGAAATGGAAGTGACTTGTTCAAAGTTATACAATAAGTTAGGGGCAAATCTGAGTTTAGAACTCAGGTGTCATGATTAACAGGAATTCTGAGTTGGGAGAATAATTTTTATTTACCAAAGACAGAACAGATATTCTATATACTATCCCTAATAAGTGGTCATCTGGTTTCCTCTTAAAGATCTATAATGACTGGAAATCCACAACTTCCCAGACTTTTAAATCCATTTTCACACAACTCTAAGGTACAGGAAGTTTTTCTTTAATGTGCTGAGCCCTTCCCTTCCTCTAATTGGAGGGAATGGTGCCTTGAGAATAGAGAGCTCCTCCAAGATCCTCATTTTAAGTAGTGGTTTCCAGATCAGCCATCTCTTTTCCAAAGGACTGTATTCCTTTGGACTTCATCATCTCTTCCCCTTCCCCAGGCTAGTTATCATCCCATCATCTCTCTTTTCAACTTTCTTTCTTTGTTATTTATTTATTTTTAAAACACCCTTACCTTCTGTCTTAGAAGTGATGCTAATTATGTGTTCTAAAGTAAAAAAAAAAAAAAAAAAAAAAAAAAAAAAAAGGTAAGTGCTATTCAATTCTGACTTAAGTGTCTTGTCCAGGATCAAACAGGAAGTATCAGAGATTCAGGTTCCTTTTCTGTGTTGTTTCTCTAAATGATGAGCTCCTTCAGGGCAGGGACACTTATTTACCATTCTTTGAATCCCCAGTGCTTAGCAAAATGGGTGGCACCTACTAGACACTTAAACACATTTTATTGGCTGACCCTCAGATCCCACAACACTGGTCAACCTTCTCAGCATATAATTTATTTTGTCAATCTGAAACAGAATCAATTTTCCCTTTTCCTCCCTCCATTCCAACTGTTTTTCACAACAAATCATAAGTAGAGATCCTTTGACTTGAGGCAAAAACCATAAGGGGTCAGCCCTAATACAGGTAAGTGTGCATGGCAATCTGATCAAAGTTGTACCTGTACAATGGATATGATGATAGGATTTTGCAGGCCCTGATGTGGTAATCTCAACACAGGTGGGCTTGCTAAGGACTTTGAGATAAGAACTCAGTCTTCAAAAAGAAATCTGCCCCTCCAAGATACCAAGGTATGTCCTCAGGCAAAGCACTGGTTGGCTTGATTTATATCTCTAATCCATCATTGGCAAAAATATTCAAGATCCAATGCCTTTTCTGTACTTTCAAGCAATGTGTGAGTGCCCACCCCCAAGCTCCCCATTACCCCAGACAGCAGAGGGTGGAAGTGCTCAAACTGGGCATGCAAAAAACATCCTCCATCAATGTGGAAGGGGGGAATGGAGCAGTCCCACCTGTGCCACAGCTTCACCAATATGGCTCTAATAAAACATTTCCTTCTATTTATTGACCCTTTGTTTAACAGGAATAATGCTGATGTTGCTCTGTTGCATTATTACATTAGGTATTAATTTCAAGGAGCTTTTAAAATGATAAGAAAAAAATCCTTCTACAATTTATCATAAATGGATTTCCCCCCCAATGCTTTTATTAAATCTCTTGTTTTGAATATAATATTTTCCTTCTTAATATGATATTTTATTTTGAGAACTATTCTTGCATTGCTCTGATATATCCTATGTAGTCATGGTGAATAATTTCTTGACATATCCTTTTCTTCTTTTTATTAAAATTTCCCATATCAATATGTTTTCCACTATAGCTTCTCCTTCCATATACCCTTGAAATCATAGTAAAGTTTCACAACGGAAGAATAATAAAACAGAATGTAGAGAATAATACTTACTAGTAAGTGCTTTGAAAATAATAAAGTAATTTGAAACCTCTAAAGTGACAACTATATATAAGGTATTTAGTGTTGTATGATAGAAAAGAAAATGGTGGATAGACAGATAGACAACTGATCTCATTAAGAAAGATGATTTCAAATCCCACCTCTAGCACATACTAAAATACTGGGAATATATATTAATGACATGATCAAGAGTTATGGGATGTTAATACAATTAGTTAATTCTATGTTATTTCTATTACCACCCTGGTATTCTGTGGACAATTCAAGCAAAAAGAGATCTCTGACATATATTTTTTACTTTCCAATCTTCTCTGAAGTTGAATGGAGGGTTAAGGATTTTGATTTCTTAAAGAATTCTCTAAAGGACTGATACACTGTGGTAATATTGAATGTAATGGACTTATGTACCAGCAGCAATGCAATAACCCAGGACAATTCTGAGGGATTTATGGAAAAGGATGTTACCCACATTCAGAGGAAGAACTACAGGAGTGGAAACACAGAAGAAAAACAACTGCTTGAACACATGGGTTGATGCAGACATGATTTTGGATGTAGACTCTAAAAGACCACCCTAGTGCAACTATCAATAATATGGAAATAGGTCTTGATCAATGACACATGTTAAAACCAGTGGAAATGCACATTGGTTATGGGGGGTAGAAGAGGAAGGGCAGAGTAAGAACATGGATCATGTAACCATGGAAAAGTTTTCTAAAAAAATAAAATTTCAAAAAAAAATCCTCTGAAGGGAAAATAAATAGAAGTTAAGGGGTCAATGAAGCTATGATTGAGTAGACTGGAGGCTTTTAATAGTTATCTCCTCAAAAAAGAATGTTTGGATCTAATTAGTGGTTTCAAAAGAATATGGCAGATATAGACAACTATCATCAACCTTGAACTAGCTGGCCAAGAAAAGAACAGGATAAAGGCAATTAGGAATAGAGACTAAATAAAGAGTTAGCCAAGGGTAAAGACATTGGATGTGGAGGCTGAGGACTGATACTCAAACTTAAGTTCTTCTACTTGATACCAGTGCTACCCTAGAAAAGTCACTTACCCATGCTATGCTTTTGAATGCATAAAATGGGAGTGCTTGATTAGATGCTCTTTAAGATGTTTTCCAATTCTAGATGTTAAAAATAAATAAACCTTTGAGACTGATATAAGTATATCATATATATATTATATGTGTGTGTATATATATATATATATATATATATATATATATATATATATATAATAGAGATACCAGTGGCAAGCAATAAAAAGAAATTGAGGCAGGTTACTAGTGTCAGTAAAGAAACTTTAGCTAAGATGCCAAGCAAGTACTTTGTCAGGAAGAACCAGGCACAGGACTAGGTCAATTAATGTTGATTGCTGAGCTGTGAAGATAGAGATCTGCTCTCTAAATGATGAACCAAGAGTGTGGCTAAGTTACCAGATGGCACCCACTATAGGATCTGGAGACATGCTGGGGCATGGAGTCAATAGGGCTTTTGGCAACTTTTCATTATTATTTTACACATGTATTTTAGATCATTACACAATTTTGTATGCAACTACTATTACTACTACTACTAATTATTATTATGTACTAATAATAATGATTCACATTACAATAGCCTCATGAGTTTTATACATGCTTTCCTTATAACAACCCAGATAAGGTGGAGAAAGTTAATGCTATTCTCTCCATTTGCCACATTTAACTGGGGATTGGCATATGCAAAAATCCATCCATTTTCTTGTATGAAGCTTACAACTATTCTATAAAGTTTGCTTTGAGGAAGGTTGTGTATGACCCCAAAGGATCTAGGGAGAAGTCATGTTTATACTTTTGTCCTTGCTATATATTTAATGTAAATGTCCCTATATAAAAGCTAACTTAAAATAAGCTAAGATGCTGGTCATAGCTCCTCAACAATGAGATGAACATATCTTTTGGGGGTTTAAGTCAATGTCAGTGGAAAAGAAAATGTCCACAAAAATTAAGATAATCTGGAACCTGGAGGGGAAATATAGCCTACCCAGTCTTGAGAGAGTGGGATCAGAGCATACATGCCATACAAAGATGCTACTGAAAATATTATTATTTCTGTTGTATAGATAATAATAACTGCTGTGTGTCATATCAGTGAAATTGGTTCAAGAGACTGGGATAATGCTAAGTCTTTACATCTTAAAGCTGAAAAAAACCTGATGACCACAGAGGAAGTGATTTTTCTTTGCTCACACAAGTTTTAAATGATAGGGACTGGATTCAACATCTAGTCTTCAAATCTCTTGTAATTTTCCTTCTGTTTTACCTTATTGTATCTAAATCTATTTCAACTTTCATTTGCCCTATAAGAGGACCATATCTGCCAGACTTCCTAGAGAGCTAACATCTGTTTCATGAGTTAAACATTGGATCAACTTTGTGGAATAACCTGGAATTTTTCTACATTTTCAGTTTTTCTAAATTTTGTTCATTAAATTACTTATTAGGTCTTTTATTTGATAACAATCAATAAATAAGAGCCTATATTAAGTTAAAAAATTATACCCAAGCTTTTCATCAACGTATTGAAATATTTGGACATTCCTTAAGGGTTCAGAGTAATTATAAGAAACTAAAAATTGAATTTAAAATAATCTCAGACATAGTGATCTTTTGGGAAAACTATGCCTTAAACTAATCTTTTCTCAATCGCAGTCATCTCTAAAGTTAAAAGAAAATCAGGATATTGCAATGTATATTAGTGAGCTCTTATTATAAAACTTGTGGCAATAAAAAACAAAATTCATCAGCTTGTGCTAGTATATTCAATAACAACAGATAAACTCTATATGCCAGAATGTACGAATTACATTCCTTTACAGAATAAACCATGATATTAAAGCTCATTCTATTCTAAACAACTTCATTTGAATTTAAGGATACTAATTTATACTATGCAAATGTTTTCTCATTACTGATTTACTTTAAAGTGATATTTTTTCCCAACTGTTTATCAAATTAGCAAGAAGTCCTTATATTGTTATAGGGAAAGCCTAAGAACATTTACTTCCCAAATTACCTAGTCCAATTATAAAAAGAACATACCTTTAAAAGGAACTAAGCATAGCTCATTGTTATATATGCGCTTAATATGCCTATGGCTATTAAGGACAGTTGCTTAAACAAGTCTCCAAACTTTCTGATTGTACATCCCTATGAGTAAAAAACAATTAAGCATACATCGCCAATATATGTATATTTACTTATAAATTATACATATTTCTATTTAGTTCTAAATTCAGTTTTATTTCTATACTTGGTCTTAATGGGTCTCATAACTGAAAAAACAAAAAAAAACATAACGCACAAAGGTACTTAGACCCAGAAGGAAGAAAGGACTTGTTGGCTGAGTTTGTAAATTACTGTAATTGTTTTTCAAACCTATCCACCAAATGTGCAAAGATTTTTAATGAAATTCAGTTTGTAAATTTCTTTCTTTCCTGATGTCAATCAGTTATACTTGCAAACTAATTTAAAGGTGTTGCATTTTTACATTTTTCCAAATGTATTCCAATAGCACTGAAATTCTGCATTTGGAAGATTTTTAAGCAGGTTACAAAATTGTTTCCATGTCTTTAGAGATTAAAGGTATTAGTTTTTATAGGAGGCATGCATAGTTTCCCACAAAAAAAAATCACCTGATAATGGAACCATTTCCAAACTTCCATTATCAAAATAATTTCTATAGCACATTTCCTTTAAAAAATAAAAATTATTTTCTCCCTTATTGTTGTCATTACTTTTGTCTAATAATTCAAGACACAGAAACATATAACATCATAGAACTTTCTTGGGGCATCTTGGTGGTGGCTCAGTGGATTGAGAGCCAGGCCTAGAGATAGGAGGTCCCTGGTTCAAAATGGCCTCAGATACTTCCTACCTATGTGATCCTGGGCAAGTCACAGTAATTCCAGTTACTTAGCTCTTACCACTCTTCTTTCTTGGAACTAATACTTACAACTGCTTCTTTGTAAGAGTTTAAATATATGTATTCTCTAATGGAAGAGTGGTCAAATGTTATAAACAAAAAAACTCTTGAAAAATAATGCTTTAAATAACTAATAATGAGATGAATATAAATCAGGACAACTCTGAGGTTTTAGCTGAAACAAGAAAGTTGGCAAAGATAATAAAAGATAATAATAGTCAACATAGGAGAGTTAAGGAAAACAATGATCAAACTATGGAATTGATGCATCCAATATAGAGAGCAGTTCTGAATTTTTCTAGGAAATTGACTAAAATTTCCTTTGATTCAGATATCCCAAAGCTAGTTATACACATCAAGGAGGCTAAAGATAGGCAGTTTCAATATACATTAAAATATTAGTAAATATTTTAGCACTATAGAGGAAAAGAAGCATACAAAATATACAGAGACACGAGAAAGCTCAAATTAACTTATGCAAAATAAGCAAACAAAATCAGGAAAAAGATACATAGAGAGACTACAACATTATAAATGGAAATAAAAACAAGAATAAAAAATAAACTAAACACTATCCAATTATTAATGATTAAACTTGGCCCCTGAAAAGACATCCAAATATACTTCCCTCCCTTCCTCAGAGAGGAACATCAATTCTGTGGAAATTTTATTATATTTTTGAACTAGATATATTGACTAGTTTTGCTGACCTGCTTTCTTCTTTTCTTTCTATTCTTCATTATTTTAAAAAATGGCTTTTTGAGTAGAGATGGCAGGGAAATTTTAGGAAATAAAGGTCATATATAATTTAATGTTATCTTTCCTTTGAAGTGGCATATTTTGTATATTTAGTTTTGTTTTCTTAGCATCTATTAGGCTGTATATTACTGACATCCAATTGTTACCACAAAAGAGGTCAGCAATTATGGGACGTTTGTCTTTTTGTAAAAGGAAAATGCAAAACATTTTTACTGGCACTGTAACCTTTGTAAGTCCCTTATTCCCTATGAACCTCTATCTTCTCAAAGCACTATTTGCCAAATAAAGTCTTGGGAATATAAAGAAATGAAAAAAATTGATTCCTTCCCTCAAAAATCTCACATTAGTAATGGAGGAGACAACATACAAACATCTAATATCTAGTATGTAAATGGGAGGTGATGTCAGAGGGAAGGTACTAAAAGTGGGGAGATCAGAAAGAGCTTTTGCAGAAGGTAGGATTGATCAGTCTTAAAGAAAGTCAGCAAAGACAGAAAGACAAAGAAGTAAGGAGGAAAAGCTTTCCAGAAAAAAGGTACAGAATTGGGAGATGGAGTTGTGTGTGTGTGTGTGTGTGTGTGTGTGTGTGTGTGTGTATGTTTGTATAGATGTTTATGTATATAGATATGAGTATGAAACAACAAAATATCTAATGTCACTGGAACATGGAATAGAGAGGAATAGAAAGGTTGGACAAGTCAGATTGTGAAAGCTTTAAAAGATAGACTGGTGTTTATATTTGATATTGGAGTGAGTGAGAGTTGTTGGAGTTTAAAGTAGGGGAAAGACATGGTCACACCGGTTCTTTAGGAAATTTCATTTTGGCAGTAGAGTAAAGGATGGGCAGAAGCAGGCCAAGGGGAATATTGCAATAGTGTAGGTTTGAGGTGATGACTTCCTATACAAGGCTGGCCATGTAAGTGTAGAAATAGTGACTTATATGAGATATATTTGAAAGATGGAAATAAAATGATCTTACATACTTAATAAATACTCGTTTATTTAACTGACTTGGCAATAAATTGGATATCTGTGTAAAGTGAATACAAATGATGATTGAGTTTGATGCTGAACTCATAAGCGAGGGGACTGAGATTGGTGGCAGTCCACACAATAACGGGGAAGTAGAGAGGATTCAAGGGTTATAGGAGTGCAAAGATAATGGATGAGTTCTGTTTTGGACATGATGAACCTGTGATTTTTATGAGACATTCAGTTGTAATAGAGAATGGATAGAGGGATGGATGGATCAAGTCTGAGTATCATCTACATAGTTATAAGTGAATGCATAGAAGTTGATGAGATAGCCAAGAGGAGAAGAGAAGAGGACTAAGAACAAACTCCTGTTTAACATACAACATTAGTGGGGAACTTGAACGGAAATCCAGCAAAAAAATTTTTTTTTAAATTTTTTTTTTTTTTTTTTTTTTTTTTTTTATGGAGCTGTTAGAGATGTGGGATCAGAATCAGCAGAGAGCAGTGACACCGAAATCTAAAAAGGAAGAGACTATTCAGAAGAGCTAAAGTATTAGAGGCTTCAGAGAACAAGAAACTCGAGAAAAGGTTTTTAGAATGGTTACTTCAAAGAGAGCAGTTTCAGTTGAATGATTAGGTCATAAGTCAGACTGCTAAGGGTTTGCAGAACCATAATCTAATCAATACTTACCTTTGCCTCTGGAAAGAGTTTACTAATTGATGACCCTATTGTTGTATTCACTATCTTTAAAGCTTCCTAGGGACATTTTGGACACAACTTCCCCTTATCTGTAGCCTCCCCTATTAGAATGTAAGCTCCTTAAGGACATGAACTATTTGACTCTTATTTGTATCTCCAGCACTTAGCATAATGCTTAGCATACAGTATGTAATCCATCCATTCACTAGAGTCCAGCAGAAAAACTCCTTCAGAGTCAGTCAGGGCCATTTATTTTCTCATTGTCATTTATAGAAATTTTAGGAAAAAAAAACATTTTGAAGGTAATCTTTTTAATTTAAATCAAGGGGAAAAAATACCAAGCATCTGAATGACCCTTGGACATACATCTTCTACAATCTAAAATAGAAGCTGTAAAATTGTTTTCAAAAATATAATTAAATCTCTTTAGTTATTATGGGGTAAATTAAAAAAAAGTTGAAGTATTATTGCTCAAAACACATTTTCATCACTGGCCATGGCAATTAAGTTATTATTGCATTGCTATGCTACTAGTAAAAGCTTCTACATGTGTGAAAGAAACCAATGGAAAACTAAGCTGATTAAGAAATGGGAAAAAGTAGGAATCAGATATAGGCTCTCAAGAGAGATAATTGTGGAAATTTGTGTATTTCTATGGTAGAGGAGATGGAGTCTTAGAAAATAAAACCACCAAGGATTGCACTAGAGAGTAAATTAAGCCAGGTATGAATTTGTAGGGGTGCAGGGATAATCTACAGATAGATACTTAGGCATGCAAATTCTGAATAAAGTTTTGAGGATACAGTTTCCATGTATTCCAGGTTTATTTCAATACCTTACAAATCAGTGTTTTCATAATGTGGGTTTCATAATATGGGTATTCCCTTCACTTAGAATGCAATTATTGCGTCCCTTCTTAAATGGATTATTGAGTTGATATACACATATATCCATACACATACTTATAATCATCATCAGTGATATTATCATGTTACCATCAAGTAATGACCGTGCAAACTTAGCCCCCTGCCAGTAGCTATCTGGTTTCTCATCAGGTCCATAGTTGAAGCTTTCATATCATAGGAGGATCTTACATAGATCTTACATACTACACTAGAATAACTTTCATGGAGACACAGTTACAACTGGGTTGCAATGAAACCACCAAAGTAAATGTGGATTATTCCACATTTACTTCTTTCCAATCTTAAACTAAAGATGTTTGCAAGTTAGGTTCTTTCCAAATGAAGGTAGTTAGGATGTTCCAGGATATTCCTGAAAGGTTACATTGATGGCATTTGGATAAAAATTGCTTCCATTAGAAAACCAATCAAATGGTTCCAAGCCTTTTTGCCTCCATTATCCCCTTTAGTATTGAAAAATATTTTAAGAATTACTGCTTCCTGGATTTGAGGTTACATATTTCTGACTCCCTTGTATGATTTTTTCCAGAGGTCATGGCTTCTGATTTTATTGATGAGGGAAATTGCTAATGAAAAAAAATTCATATACTAATATAGATCAGTAATTTCTGGAAAGTATAGTATTAGAGTTGCTTAGGGCAGTGAGAGATTAAGTTGCTTGTCTAGGGTCATATAGCCACTATGTGTCAGAGACCAAACTTCTCTTGTCTAAAGCAAATTCTCTATCCACCAAACCATCTCTTATACATAATATATTTTTTTTCAATTGGTTATCCACTCTGTACTTAAAGGGGAAATATTTAGTGTGACCTATTCCATCTTTTTTTTTTTAAATCCTTACCTTCTGTCTTGTTTCCAAGGCAGAAGAGTGGTAAGGGCTAGACAATGGGGGTTAAATGATTTGCCCAGGGTCACAAAGTTAGGAAGTGTCTGAGGCCAGATGTCAACCCATGACCTCCTGTTTCTGGGCCAACTCTCAATCCACTGAGTCACCTAGCTGCCCCGGATTCCCTCTTATAATTCTAATTATTCTTAAATTCCTAATAGTGAGCACAAATCATATAATCATCTATGGATTACTTCTAGCTTTTCTCTTTATAGTTACATGGCAAAATAATTAATTTTCCATAATTCTATCAAATTTTTGGTACACTATTATCCCCTCAATCTCAAAAAAAGAAAACACACACCTACACAAATAAGACTTTTTTTTAATATTTGGAGTCATTTAATTATTTTAGTAATCTTTTCCTTCTACTCTGCCCTTAACTTTCACCCTACCCCCCAGTTATTCTAAGAAGAAATGGCTAATATAAAGGAGTAAGATTAAAAATCTGAGTAAAAATTCTTTAGAACTGAGCTTTCAAAGAATGAAGGAAACAAGTAGCTGTTTCCTAGTCTTTAATCTCACAAACTGCCTTAATTTTCATAAATGTTGGCCCAGCTTAGTGTTAGTTTCATTTCACTTGCCACACACTTGTCTTCTTTCATTTCATCTATATAGGAAGATTCCCCACCAATTTATTTAGGCAAAACAAACAACAGCCCCAAAAAAACCTTCCATAGATCACTGGAAATCCAAAATATCAGATCTCACATACCTGCAAATACTTTAGCACATGAACAACCTAAATATCCCAGCATAAGGATGCTTTCTGATTTTGAGGTCTTCCAAAATTTTGCTAATTCCAGAGAAGTTCTCCAAAATCTACTTCGAATTTGGTAATCTATACAGGTAATGAACATCAAATTCACCAGTCAATATTTTGCAGAATCTCCAAATTTGAAAATGAAAATATTTCCCTTAAGGATTTCTTCTATTGATGATTTCTCAAATTCCACTGACTGGAAGAGAATTCAGAAGAATTATTACTTTTCTTATTCTTTTTGCAACTATATTTGTATTAATGGAGCCTACTCTCAAATTCATTTTTTTTGGCAGCCATACCATACTGTTTTAGTTCATAAACCCTGTTAGAGGTTGTTTGATCTTCTTTACCTATTAATTTTGCCTGTATTTATGCAAATTATGTATATATACACATACACGTATATTATTTTACACTTATTCCTATTTAATTTACATTTGTTAAATGTATTCCTTTGTTTTCATTTGTCAAGGCTCAGTGATCACACCTGCAAGTTCTTTCAGTCCTCTGAGATTTTCAAGTCACATGACGATGTCACTGAAACAGCTGGGTACCATATTACAACCTCTCCATATATACTGTCCTTAAATTCCCTCTTAACCATTTTTTTTGCTCTATATTTTTTTAACCTAAAGAGTATTTATTTTGATAGGAAAGGTAGAAGCAAAAGAACAGTTAGTATTGATCAAACAACTTAATGTCTTTACTTCCTCGGGGCCAATGATAGATTTCCTTGAACTTAACCAGGGGGATTTCATCATTCTGTGGTAATAAGATGTTTTTTTTCTTAAAAGGTTGAGACATACCATCTCTGGGAAAGCCCTCTCAGTTAATTATGTAGCTCCAACACAATTAATTATCCATGATTTCTTTTTATTTCTGTGTCATGTTGTTCTGTCATCCAATCCATTTTCACTGCTATTGATTGTTCTTCATTTTCTCGGAATCTTTATCATCCTGGTATCCTTTCTGAGTGTATCACTCAAGCCAACCCTCTTAAAGCTGAGTGACTAATATTCTAGTATTCTTTTAATGCACACATTTCCTTTATTGATTTGAAGGGGAAGGTCAGATGTTCAATTGTTTTTCACTCATGTCTTTACTCTTCATAACCCCATTTGCAGTTTTCTTGGCAAAGATAATAAAGATTTTTGCTATTTCCTTCTCTAGATAATTTTACAGATGAGGAAACTGAGGCAATCGGGGCTAAGTGACTTGCCTTGGGTCATGTAGCTATTAAGTGTCTGAGTTCAGATTTGGACTCAGAAAGTTAATTTTTTTCTGATTCCAGGGCCATCACTCTATCCACTTAGTATTACTCAGTTCTCTAATTCATGTTACAATTGTTTCAGTTTTTAATATTTCTGGTATGCAAACATTATGATAGGGATTGTTGTTTTAGAATGGAAGCATCACTCTTTGTGGTACCTTGAAAATTTTTTACCAGTGATTCATCTGCCAAATTGCCTTTTTCATACCTGTTGGCAGTTCTAGACATGAGTCCTTAAGGTAAAACTTTTCAAAGGGCTTAATAGTCTTGTGTTTATTGCTTAAATTTCTTCTTAATCCCATTTCTTCTACATAATTTATTCCTTATTCATGATAATTTTAAACAATTATCAACTTATTTCATTCCAGACACCTGTCACTAACAATTAGCTATCTAAATGGATATGTGACATTCTTGGAATTTTTTAAAGAAGCTCAGTACATCTTAGAACAATCATAAATAATAGCCTGAGCTTAAAGGATATTTATTTTTTAAAAAAACGTGCAAATAAAATATTGCATTATTTCAATTATTCTTTTGGTTTTACACATCTGCATATGTATGTCAGAGGTAAATATAATCTTAATAAGTGTAACTGGTACAAGTGATTGCTACTGTATTCATAAGTACTCGTCTGTAAGGTTATAGAATCATTACAGTCCTAAATGGATGTGAACTATTTAGTGACAAAATTCTTCTCTTAAAGGGGAAGAAGGGCTTATTTTTATTTTTTTTTTTAATATTTAGCCAAATGAACTGAGATAATGGTAATCCTATTGAAATTTGTTTTTTATATCAAGAAATGGAGGCATATTATGAGGACTGGTTAGGAAAGAGTGGGGTTTTCAATGTGATTTTGAATATATAATACTTTAAAACCTAATTGACAGGTGTTCCGGGTTAAGATGGCAGCAGAGTAAAAAGCAGCTGCTTGACCTCTCCTAACCCACACATATAGGACTCCTCAAGAAGACATAAAAACAAATCCAAATGAATGAAGGGTCCCCGCAACAGGGCACAGCATTGAAGTTACGTGGAATTGGGGCATTTCCATGCTATAAAGGGGTGAAACAGCTCTCACTAAAACGTGAGCTGAGCAACACCATCCCTCCCCCCATACCACATAGAGTGCCAAAGCCAGAGCACAAGAGCTAGAGCAATCTTGGGGCACCCATTAAGTCATTAGCAGCTCCAGGGCCTGTTCCTGAGAACAGCAAGACTTAAGACCCCAAGAGGCTAAAGAACACGTGGACTTTGAACACAGACCCCGAGCACAGGCATGGTCTCAGCTGCAGACGTGGATTCTGAGCGCAGGCATGGACCATGTGTGGGGACCCAGAGCAGAGGGGTGCATGACTAGGGAAGCAGTGCCCTGAGATTCTTAAAGGAGCTTCTGGCAGAGGAACAAGCAAGGGGACCACCAGGACACTTGAACCTGAGAACAACTAGAACTGAGACCTCAGGAGCCCAAAGTGCAGACAGACCCTGGGTGTGAGGATAAAGCTGAGAAGGTGTAGGGCTACCAATGGCAAGCCAGTCACAAGACCCCGAGAAGAGAAATATCTAGAAACACTCAACAACTTTTACACACAAAAAAAACACCCAGACAACAGAGCAAACAGCAGAGGAGAACAAACAAATAATCATATCCAAACCTTCACCAAAAAATGAAAACTGGTCACAAGCTAATGAAGAATTCAAATCTGAGATTATGAAAAAGATGGAAGGGATCTGGCAAGAAAATAGCAGTTTAAAAGGCAAAATTTTGCAATTAGAAAGTGAGGCTCAGAAATCAAATGAATTGATAAGCAAATTGAAGACCAGAAATGACCAGCTGGAAGCCTTGAAGAACCAAACAGACCAGATTCAAAAGGAAAACTAAAAGATTATAGTTGAAAACCAGTCTCTAAAGGCTAGAATTGGGCAATTAGAAAAAGATGCCCCCAAATCAAAAGAATTGATAAGCAAATTGGAGACCAAAATCAAACAGCTGGAAAATAGGATAGACCAAATTGAAAAGGAATATCAAAAGAATATAGCAGAAAACCAGTCTCTAAAGACAAGAATTGGGCAAGTAGAAGCCAATGATCTCTCAAGGCAAAGTCAAAAGACTGATAAAATAGAAGGAAATATGAAATATCTCACCAAGAAATTGTCAGATCAAGAAAACAGGTCTAGAAGAAACAATTTGAGAATCATTGGTCTTCCTGAAAAAGCAGAAATTAATAGAAATTTGGACCCCATACTAAAAGAAATTATTCAGCAAAATTGCCCTGAAGTTCTAAAACAAGAGGGCAATATAGACATTGAAAAGATCCATAGATCACCCTCTACACTAAACCCTGAAAAGACAACCACCAGGACTATAATAGCCAAATTCAAGAGCTTCCAAGTAAAAGAAAAAAAATTTACAAGAAACCATAAAGAGACAATTCAGATATCAAGGGCCACCAATCAGGATCACACAGGATCTGGCAGCCTCCACACTAAAAGACCTCAAGGCTTGGAATGTGATATTCGGAAAGGCAAGAGAACTGGGTCTACAACCAAGGATCACCTACCCATTAAAACTGACTATATACTTCCAGGGGAAAGTATGGACATTCAACAAGATAAAAGTTTTCCAAGTATTTGCACAGAAAAGACCAGGACTAAATGGAAAGTTTAATATCCAACCACAAAAACCAAGAGAAACATGAAAAAGTAAATAAGAAACAGAGGGGAAAGAAAAAAAACTTATTTTTAAATTTGCCTCTTTAACGACTTCAATAAGATCTAATTATTTGTATTCCTATATGGAGAAATGTTATGTGTAATTCTCTGTAGTGAACTCTATTCACTATTATAGTATCCACTATTATAGTAATTAAAAGAATTATTCACAGGGAGAGGTTGGAGTACTAAATGGTCTAAGATGATAAGGGGGTGGGTAGGAAAGAGGGGGGGGTGAATAGTAGATGGCACCAAGAGAAATTTGAATCAATAAGAAAAATAGGATATTTTATTACACACAAAGAGGGCATGGGAAGGGGAGGGGATGAATACTACTATAAGAAGGAGAGGAAGAGAGCATTAAGAGGTAATATTTAAACCCTACTCTCAGTGGAATTAACCCTGAGAGGGAAGAGTAGGCTATATGGATTGAGATATAGAACTCTATCTAACCCTACTGATAAAGTCAGAAGAGATAAACCAAGGGGAGCAGAGGAGTGGGGAGGTCAAAAAAGGGAGGGGAGGAGAAGGGAGAGGGAATTCATTATGCCTTAAAAATAAAAAGAGGGGAATAACAAAGGAGGGGGTAGAAAGGGTAGTAAATCAAGAGAGGGGACAAGGGTTACTGACTTAAAACAAATTACTGGTTTAAAAGGAAATAGCCTAAGAAGGGGTAGAACTAAGAGAGGATACCACAATGTTGGGGAATACACAACTGATAATTATAACTCTGAATGTGAATGGGATGATTGATTATACTAAGTTAAGAAGCTTTTGTACAAACAAAAACACTAGCCAAAATCAGAAGGGAAACAACAAATTGGGAAAAATCTTTATAACAAAAAACTCTCACAGGGATCTAATTACTCAAATATACAAGGAGTTAAAATCAATTGTATAAAAAATCAAGTCATTCCCCAATTGATAATTGGGCAAGGGACATGAATAGGCAATTTTCAGATAAAGAAATAAAAACTATCAATAAGCACATGAGAAAATGCTCTAAAACTCTAATAATTAGAGAAATGCAGATCAAAACAATGCTGAGGTATCACCTCACACCCAGCAGATTGGCTAAAATGATAGTAGGGGAAAGTAATGAATGTTGGAGGGCATGTGGCCAAAATGAGACATTAATGCATTGCTGGTGGAGTTGTGAACTGATCCAACCATTCTGGATGGCAATTTGGAACTATGCTCAAAGGGCTATAAAAGAATTCCTGCCCTTTGATCCAGCCATAGCATTGTTGGGGCTGTACCCCAAAGAGATCATAGATAAACCAACTTGTACAAAAATATTTATAGCTGTGCTCTTTGTGGTAGCAAAAAACTGGAAATGAGGGGATGCCCTTCAATTGGGGAATGGCTGAACAAACTGTGTTATATGCTGGTGATGGAATATTATTGTGCTGAAAGGATTAATAAACTGGAGGAATTCCATGTGAACTGGAAAGACCTCCAGGATTTGATGCAGAGTGAAAGGAGCAGAGCCAAAGAACATTGTACACAGAGACCAACACACTGTGGTAAAATACAATGTAATGGACTTCTGTACTAACAGCAATGCAATGATCCATAACAATTCTGATGGACTTATAGTAAAGAATGCGACCCACATTCAGAGGAAGAACTGCAGGAGTGGAAACACAGAAGAAAAGTAACTCCTTGAACACATGGGTTGACGCAGACATGATTGGGGATGTAGACCTGAAACTACCCCACCAAAGCAACTATCAACAATTTGGAAATGTCTTGATTGATGACATGTTAAAACCAGGGGAAATGTGCATCAGCTATGGGGGGGTGGGGAGGAGGTCGGGTGGTGAAGGGGAAAGTAAGAACATGAATCATGTAACCATGATAAGTTTTCTAAAAAATAAAAATTATGAAAAAAAAACAAAAACCTGATTGACAACATTTTTTATTCTTCTTTATATCTAAGATATCACTGAGGTGAGGAGACAAAATCAAAAACTTCTCCCTCTGAAAGACTCCCCTGCACAACAGAAATAGATATATGCTAAATATACAAGACTGCTGTCCTGTTCTATCATATTCCTAGTTACATACTTAAAATATTCATCCCACAACAAGAAGAGGGACAAGGTTTAAGAAAATGGAGTAACTGGGAATTAAAAAAATAAATATTTTTTATCATATGATTATAGATTAAAAGTTGGAAGACATTTTAAGAACAACTGTCAATCATCTGCCTTATTTTATAGAAATAGAGGACTGAAACTCATAGGTGAAGTGACATTCAAAAATAGTAGGTAAAATAGATACATTCTAATTCATGTCTTTTGACTCAAAATCTTCCATTTTATCAAATTACCTTTACTCATCTCACTGTTTAGTTTAATAGGTATTCTCTAATGAAACTCCTTGGATACCTTCTGTCCTTTAACTTTTCCACATCACATTTTCTAACCAATATATGTAATCTCAAAGAGAATCAAGGCTTCCTGAAGGCAGGGATTATCTCTTGCTTTAGTTCATTTGTATCCCTATCACTGAGCATCCTTCTTAGAAAAAAATGAATGTTTAATAAATGACTTTTATTCTCTCATTCATTGATTATATCCCACACATTCATAGATTTATCTCTTATTCAGTTCAGGTCAATTCAATATGCATGTGTTTAAGGACCTGCTAGTTACTTATTGTCCCAGGTAACTAACTATTCAAAGCTAAGAGAGAAAAAAAATCCTGCTCTGAGAGTTGACTTTTATTATACAGTTTTGGATTTTTTTTTTTTGCTGAAACTGCTCCCTAAAAGACCTCTAGTGAATTTCTATGACAAAATCTATATTTCCTTCCATTAGAGATTATAAACTGTGTAAGTGGAATTAACTCTAGCCCATTCATAGGATGATGAGAAGGAGTCGTAGTTAGAAGATTTGGATTTGTCTTCTTTCAAGCTCTATGACCACTTTCCCTATAAGAAAGACTGATCTCCAATATTCCTTTTCTGGAAAATCAGGTGGCTATTTAATACTGGGTGAATCTTACTTACAGGGTTGTTGGGAAGAAGTGTGCCTTAACAAAAGTTAACTGGAAAAGTGAAAAGATTGAAGAAATCCATATAATTTTCATTATAGATTCTGCCCTTAGATTTCAAGTTAGAAATAATAGTCATAAAACAATGTGATAAAATGGAAATAATATTAGATTTGGAGGTAAAAGACAGGGATTGCAACCTAAACCTTTCACTTTGTACTAGTGAAAGCCTCAACAACTCCTTTCACGTTTGTACTTTTTTCTTTTTCTATAAAATAAGGAATATAATTGACTCCAGATGATCTTTAAGGTCTCTTCTAACATTAAATCTATGGCTCTATTAAATTGTATTACTTATTTTTAAGAATTATTCTATTTTTCCCAATAACCTAAAAATAATTTTTTAATATTATTTAAGTTCAAAGTTCTCTCCATCCTTTCCCTCCCCATTCCCTGAGATGGCAAATGATTTTATGTAGGTTATATAAGTTTAATCATACACACTGTTACACTATATATTTTCTTATTTATTTTAACATATAACAATATAATATTTAACATAATACTAATATAACATATATGATTTGTCATAAAATATAATAGATTACAATAAAAATGCTTATCCAAGGGAAACAAATTTTCACATTAGCAATGACTAAAATTCTTTCTTTTTTTTCTTTTTCCTCTCATTCTTCTTCCCACTCCAAGAAGGCAGATAATGAGATATATATTATACAAATATTATCATATAATACATCTTTCCATATTCATCATGTTATGAAAAAATCCATTTTGCTTACACTAGAGAAATATTCAAAAAGGAAATAAAATTAACAATAATATATTTCAATCTGCACTGGTGCTCCATCTGTCCTTTCTGTGGTGGTGAATATCCGTTTTCATCATGAGTCCCATGGAGTTGTTCTGGATCCTTGTCTTGTTGATAAGCTGAGTCATTCATAGTTGATAATCATACATTATTGTTACTATTTACAGTGTTCTTCTGTTTCTGCTCACTTCATTTTTCATCATGTCATATAAGTCTTTCCAAGTTTCTTTGTGATCGTCTTGTTTGTTATTTCTAATGACAAATTTCTTATTAAATAATATATTTTTCTCAGAATTAAAATTATATTGTTAATTTCTCATCTTAAATCTCTTTCTTCTCATTATGAGATAGATAATTTAATCCCTATTGCTAAAACTGTGAAAGTATGGAATAGCAATCTTAATTTACTTATCGTGTATCCATCTTTTTTGTGAAGGAGGAAGTTTATAGAGGCAGAGTTGGTTTTTTTTTTATTTTTATTTTTTACCTTTTCCCCCCCTTTACCTCATTGATGTGCTGGAAGTAAAGAAGAATAAAATAATAAGTTGTGAATCATGCTTTTAATATTCTATATTCAAAATCACTTGAAAAACTTGAAACTCTTTAGTAGTCAGTCTTCATAGTCTTCATAATAAAATTTCCTAGTCCTCTTCTACAAAATAAGGCAAAGGGAACAACTTGCCAGAAAAAAGTAGGAGGGGCATAATTAGAAAGATTATCCTAACAAAAGGGAAGTGCCTTTTCCCTGAAAGATGAGGGAACTGAGGTAAAAATTAAGATACAAATCTTTCCTTACTCATCCTTCCCTCAGGGAAGAAAGTTTAGGAAACTCATATCAAGTGATTTATTTTCTCTAAATTAGCAAGAAAGCAAGGAACTGAGATATGTAGCCATTTGGGATAGGTGGGTAAGAATTTGGAAAAGTAATTTGAAAGCTGAGATGGGGAATGTGCCAAATATGGAGATAAATATAAGGATTCCTAAGTAGCAATGAGAATCACATGACAAAATTTAGCTTGAGAGTGTGTGTGTATATATTTATATATGTATATACATAGATTAAATGTATATATATATATATATGCATATGCTGTATAGCATGCAATTGTAGAATTGAATGAATTCTACTCAAATTTAGGGTGGGGGAAGATGTTCTAGTACTTCTTAATTGTCACACGGCTAACTTGGAATTCCTTTAAATATCCATAACTTATTTGACAGTTTTTTCATTAGTTATTGATGTGATAAGTAGGTTAATAAAAGATTGAATTCCCAAAGCAATAATGAATAAAGTGGGCATTTTATTTGTAATGGAAAACCCGTCTGTCTTGAGGTTGTATGAAGAGAGACAGACAGGAAACCTTACTCAAAGAATAAATAATGTGAATTTAAAGGGTCATTTTGTCACAGTCAGCCTGCAAGAAATGAGATAGCTTGAAGGCTTAGGGCCGAGTCACTTGTACCCAAATCCAAACTCATTTTTCCATCTTTTATTCCAATTTTTGAATCTTGGCTTATAAATTAATGGTGCTGAAGAACTCTCTTAAAAAGAGATATCCTCAATGCCAAGTATTTTAATATTTTGAATGATTGTCACCGAAGAAAACAGAATCTTAAAAAAGCTGAAACTTCTAAATCTGTTTTCCGGAGAAGAAAAAAGAACATAGAGGGCAGAAGAATGAGATTAGAGTAAAATGAAAAACTATCTGGAATTCATTTTTCAGTCTAAAATTATTCTCCAGGTGAGGCACTCTTCAACTGGGTGAGGCTCTTTGGCAGTTGGAACTGGAACAGGCCTCCAGTGTTCCCTTTGATAATGCTTTAATGTATAGGATTTTATTTACATAGCAGTTTAGTGCTGCTTCTCTAACCTCATTTTTAAATATTTTTTAAATGTGAAAAGGGCAGCCAAAAATGATTGGCAATACTCCCTTAGCAACACTGAAATCAGCATAAATAATCATATTCCTTTTATGGGGAAACATTCTTCCTGGATTTATAGCTGAGAGAATTTTCCTGAGGGACACTAAACTGACCAAGAGACTCCAAAGAAACTTTTCCAATGACAAGTCAGAAATCTCAGTTGCTTAAAACAGCAACTTTGCAATATTGCAAGTTTATATAATAGCAATTCCCTTAATTGAGTACATTTTCTAATATAAAGACATCGCCAATCTAACATCAATGGGAAGTTATTTATATTATAATGAAATACTCTTTTAATAACATCTGAGAGAAATCATTAACTGCTGATCCATTTGCTGCCTGACAATAAGAAAGAAAAATCCCAGAGTTTATGTGAACAGATCCTGCACATTTACAAACTCAATGCTTTCTTTAACCTCTCATGAAAAATTTCACCAGCAATAGTAGTCTAAGCTAGAGTGATTCTTTGATTAAATTTTTGCTATTTTGAAACACTTGATACTTTTATTTCTGTAAAACAAGAAATAAAATACCCTGAAGGTCATAAAAGTCTCCAAATTACTGATTGGTTTTACTAAATTTACATAATTTAAAATAGGAGAGAACTTCTGGTTTAAGAGGTCAGCATTAAGTGTTTGGGCCCTTCCAGTTTTAGGAGTATGTGTGTGTCTGTGTGTTTTTTAATGAAAATCATAACTCCATAGTGTTTAAAATATTTAAAGAAACTATTATGTGAAGGACAAAAAGATGGGGAGTGGATCTTCCATTTTAAAACATCGCATCAGCTATTACATCATGGGGAAGAAATCGTGTAAAAAAAGAAAAATAAATGTTTTCAAATACCTATGAGACAATTTATAAAATAGATATGGTCCTTTTTTTTCAGTTAAGCCATATTTAAAATTAACATAGCAAATTCATCAATGGAAGGTAGTCCAAAGGAAAACAAAAAGAGACCCTGAGAAATAGTCCACCCAAGAAGGCCAACTTTTAAAATCCTAGATCAGGGCAAGTCACTGAAACTCTCGGCTGCATCTCCCATCCAGTCTGCAACTCTAAAAATTATAGTCAACTACTTTTCTCATTTAGTGGAATCACTTTTCTTCCTCACTAAGTAGTTTCCCCACATTGATAAAAGTCATAGACCTCTAGAGTCACACAGCTAGTGTCTGAGGCTGGATTTGAATTCAGCAAGATAAGACTTCTTGGCTCCAGGCCTGGCATTCAAACCCCTGTGCCACCTAGTTGCCCTAAGTCACATGAGCATCTATTTTATTTTATTATTATTATTTTATTATTTATATCTACTTATATGCTCATTGATTCCCTCATAAGCCTTTTGTGGATGGGAAGTATTTTTTTTAATAAGCCTGAGAAGTTTGAGTAATATTTGACACATAGAGATAGGGACTGGATCTGTGATTTCATTGACATTAAAAAACACCTCAATGTGTGAACTCTGAATATCAATGGAGATAGAAGCCATTCTTCAGTTTATATATTAGAAAGTTATGTAAAAGCACTGAGAAGAGTTAACTGACATGCACAGACACTATGTGTCAGAGGCTAGAATTAACTCAGGTCTTCATGATTCAGAGTTCAGCTCTGTATTTACTCTACGGTGTGAACTCCACAGATGCAGGTAAATGCTTACTAAATGCTTAATGGTTCTTGATTGCCCATAGTGAAATTCCTTAGAAAATCTAAAAGGAAAGTTAAAAAAAATGACAGCAGCTCAAAGTTAGAAGAATCATCGATTCTGATCATTTTGCTCATGAGGATTTTTGATGAACTCAGAGGTAAAGTAACTTGCCCAGAGACACGTAGATAAGGGACAAAATTAGACTTTGAAACTAGTTGCTCTAGCTACAAAAGGAAGATGATGGCAGTAATTGTCAATGGAAGGGGTTGAAGAGGATATGGATTTTCAGCAGGATGAAAATGTGGCGGAAGGAGTCAACCAAGTGGGAACTGGATATAGTGCTTCTGCTGTTGTTTAACTATCACCTGCCTCTCAGAATCAATACTGTATATTATTAGTTCCAAGTCAGAAGAGCAGTAAAGGCTTGGATGGAGTTAAGTGACTTGCCCAGGGTCTCATAGCTAGGTAGTTTCTAAGGCCAGATTTGAACCTAGAACCTCCCATCTCTAGTCTTGGCTCTCAATCCACTGAACCACCCAGCTGCCCCCAAATATAGTGTTTTAAGACAAGGTGGCAACCATACTTCTAAATATACATGTACATTTCTCCATACATAGAGAGGATCCCTATCCCTCTTCTCCACTAGCCTCAAATAGTATGTACCACATAAAGGAAGTTCTGTACTAGCAGATGATCCTATAGAAAATGATGAGTCAAATTCAGAGGTGAAGAATTCCATAATTACAGGGGTCAAATCACTTTAGAACTGTATTTCTTTAATGCCTTCAAAATAATTTAGCATTCTTGAATATAGACTATGGTATATACAGAGTATCCTAAAAGTCTTGAGTTTGTTTTTAAACTTTAATTTTTTGATAGCTTAAACTGTTAATACATCATGCCTTTAGGAATAGGCTGCATAAAATATATGAAATAATTCAAATTTATGGCATAGATCATGAGATAAATGGAAAACCTCCAGACTATATATGCCTAATGTAAAAGGCAACAGGAACCTATTAGTCAATAAGCATTTATTAATTTTCTTTCAATGATTACATTTCTCATATATCTAAAAGATTACATGCATATAAATGAAATGCATATGATCTGCCCTTTGTAGCCTGAAATTTTTAATTCTTATTTCTTTCCTCCTATGTGTCAGGAGCACAGCTAGGTAATGCAATGCATGGAGAGCTGGACCTGGACTCAGGAAGACAAGAGTTCCAATTTGACTTTAGACACTTATTATCTGTGTGCTCCTGGGCAATCATTTAACCTTGTTTGCCTCAATTTCCCCATTTGTAAAATGAGACAGAGAAAAAAATGGCAAGAAAGTGCCAAGAAAATCCCAAATGGTGTCACAAGTAGTTGGATATGATTGAAATGCCTGAATGAAAACGTGTCAGGCATCATGCTAAATGCTGAGGATACAAATCAAAGCAAAAACACCCTTTTTCTCAAGGAATTCACTTTTACTCACTCCCCAGGAGTGGTAAATTTATGGGTGGGATATATGCGATGTATGTAATAAGAAGTACAGGTTTACAATATGTAGGTATTTGACTTAACCAAAGCTTGAATTTATATATATGCATATATATATATATATAAATGTGATTTTTTACCCATGAATAATATAAGGATGATATTAGAAAATAAGTATAGTTTTATTAGTTTAAAGATAAGAAGCAGAGAAGCTGCTTGAGGAAGAAGTAGAGTTTCAAATAGAGTTGAGAGGGTGTTAATTTCAACTGGTGGCAGTTATAACCATTATTCTATGGCAGTTTCACTGGCTGGGTGTGGCATTCCAGGCAGCTTCTTTCTCTCTCAGGGCTGGAGAAAGTAACATCTTTGCGTCTCTCTATCTCAGTCTGAGGGAAAGACTTGAAGGAGTGGAGTGTTTTCTTTTACAACTTGGGAAACACTATCTATAGATTGGTCCTAATTTGATTCTTGTGGAGACTCAACCAGCTAGCTTGGTCATCTTTATAACTTAAAAACAAAGTTAAGAGTTAGAGTGGTTAGGTTTATTTAGAATAGTATAAATTTGGTTAGTTAGATCAGGGAGGATTAGCGTAGCCTGTGAACCACAGGAGAAGCAGTTCCCTGCGAGACCTGTGAGTTTATTTGGATGGAATTAGAATCTCTTAGAATTAGAAATTGTTTTTCCCATATACATATATATATATACATATATGTATTTAAATAGTTTATTTTTCATAAACAAGAGTCTCTTTAGTGTTTCTTGCACCTGGCCCTGAAGTTCATCTTTGAGGTTGATTTCATTTACCACTGAAGATACTTTGATAACATCTATCAAAAGTATCTAAAAATCAAGTTTCAACCTTTGTTTTCTAGTTCTTTGTTCTTTATTTGTGCCCTTGCATATTTTATTTTTATAATAATTATTTCATGACAATTCTGTTTAATCCATTCAGAGACTAGCTTCTTTACACTGGTACTAAATATAATCAAATGCCTATATTTATATATATGTGTATGTGTATATACATATATATAATACACATACATACATAAATACATGCATACATGATTATATATACATTTATAATAATATACACATATGTAATGATTATCAATAATTATCTACATAGTTATATAAGCTATTTTACCAGTAGAACCAGTGCCTTACTATACCATCATTATGTAGAGAAAAAAACTAACAGGTCTCAATAATCATATCTGACAATAATGCTTTAAAATTCACAAAGGACTTTGTATTTATTACCTCATTTGAGCCTCATGACAACCCTGAGTAGTTGGTAGTGAAGTTCTATCACCCCCATTTAAGAGTAAGGAAAGATTCAGGAAGTTTGAATTACCTACCCACAAGTGTTGGAGGCAAGGTTGGAATCCAGATCTTTCTAGACATGTCCAGCCAGTCCTTTCCCCCGCCTATACTGCCTCTCCCATTATAGAAAGTATTAGAAAAAAATTATTATTTCCTTCACAGAAACAAATAAGGATTAAAAGCCTAATCTGGATCATATGCATTTCATTCATATGTATGCAATCTTAGATGTATAAGATATGTAATCACTGAAAGAAAATTATTTGCTTCAAAAAACAACTACTTTTAAAAACCTAGTGACTTACTTTTTATTTGAGAAGGAAGAATCTATATATACCCTGTACAGCAAAAATATACAAACTCAACCTCTAAAATTGGGGGTTCTTTTATTCATCCCATTTTATGAACATGATTTTATGGGTGATTTCATGGGCATCAGGAAAAATCTAGGAAGAGATTCTCTCTACCAATATAGCTCAAACTTACTCAGAAACTTGGATTCTTAGAGAGTTGCTTGAAGCATAGAGAGGTTATGTGACTTACCCAGGGTCAAAAAGCCAGTAGATATAAGGAGCAAGATTAGAACCCAGCTTCTTCTGAGGCTGAAGACAACTATTTACCCATAATGCCACAAACTTAGAGAGTCTTAATTCATATACTGCTGTCCTAAAGCATGAAATCTACATAGAAAATTAAGCTCTGTATAGATTTATTTAGGAAAATTCAGAAAGAGAGTTCCAATTTAAGACTATAACAAGGAATATTTTTAAACACACATAAAGTAGCTAGCTGTGTGTTTGATTTTGCTGGCAGCCAAAGGCATGAGATCTTTGACTTCCACACCTGCTGAAGGAGGTGGCAAGTTTTGCTCTTTGATCTGTGAATTTCCCATTGCCACCTCCTACTCTACCCAGATCTATTTCACAGTAGTGGTGGACCCACTGGAAGGAGGTGTAACATCAGTCCTTAAGTCAACTTTAGGTTTCCAAATGTAGTCTATGTCTCTGAGCATGGACGTGTGCAGTGACAACACTCTTCTGTTCCAGACCCAATTACCTGAGCACTTTGGAGATGTCTTCAGAAAGTCGACCCAATAGCAGCTTGTAAAACCTCTGCTGAAATTGGGAAGGAGGCTTAATATCTAGGGCAATCTTTGCAAATCAGCTACTTTAATATGCCCCACAGAAACAGGCTAAATGTGAAATCAATTATAATCCAATTACAGTGGCTTTTTCAAGGCCAAATCACTGCAGTTCCTTAGCACACAAACAAAATGCTATCTTCTGGTACTATCTCAATAAATAATTGATCTCTTTTGGTTGGCTCAAATGTAAAGCACTAAAAAATAATCCCAGTGGTCTCATCTAGGAAAAGAAAAGCATTACATTCTTGTAAATGAAATGCAAAAATGTCTTCCTTTTTCTGTTATATCTAGCACTTAATGGGGATGGGGGGGCCTGATACAATAATAAATTAATGAATGCTTGCTGACTTTACTTCTTCTTAAGGGGCTTCGATAGAGGTGGTATGGATTTTTAAATTTTTATGGATAGTACATTGATTTGTTCCATTTTGTTTAACTAAATTAGATCTTTCCCGCAGGTCCAAATTCCTTAAGGATGACCATTTTCTGATTAAAAATCTCTCTTATTTTCACATGATGTGAATTAATCTAGGAAGGTACAGTAAAGGAGTGGATATTTTACCACTTACCTTGAGTAGTTTAAATAGAGCTATACCAGGTCAAAAGAAAAACTTAGTCTCACTCCATATCTCAGAGGACCTTAGATAATGCCACCATCCATAAAGCATTACTATAAATGATTAGCAAAAATGCTGCAATGGTAGGGTCAGATGGTGTGACAGCCAAGCCAGTAATCAATGTTGGGTCATCATCTGTGGTATGACCGGACCATCTTCCCTTTACTTCACTGATGAACAGCCCTATACAAACTCCCCATCACATAGTAACTTTTGACAGATGAAAGCACCTGAAGCATCCTACATTTTTATGGTATGCGTTAGTATTTCAAAGGGTAGTGAAAGAGGACAGATCATAATCCATCTACATCATCTCATATTGCATATCTTTATATTCTCCAAAGAGAATCCGCTAAATATGCTAGAAGCTTCTGGTTTTGTTTTCTCCAGCATTTTTTGGAATTTGTTTATTGAACAAATCTCAATGAATACAATTAATTAACATTAATAAAACCTAAACCTTATTCAGACTGCAATAGTAAAGGTTTATGAAAGGTCTAAAATTAATGTGATTCCAAGTATTTTTATGCATCATCTGCATTTTTTCTATTGAAATATAAATTTCTCTAGTTTAAATAGATTAGGGTCCCAGAATTCTTTATTGATCTCTCATTGATTCTCTTTTTGGAGGCATAGGTCCAATAATAGCAAGGAGTTAAACGATCTGATATTGAGGTTGCAAGCCTTTGTAACTAGAAGGATGATGGATCCCCTGATCAGAATAAGAAAAATGAGAATAAAGGTAGATGGGAACTGGTCCAGGTTGAAGGGGTGGAGATAATGAGTTCTATTTTCAGCATATGAAGTTTAAAATGCAAATAGTGCGGCAGCTAGTTGTTTTAGTGGATAGAATTCCAGGCCTGGAGTTGGGAGGACCTGGGTTCAAATCTGGTCACAGACACTTCCTGTGTGACCCTAGGCAAATCATTTAATCACATTTGTCTAGACCTTGACTCTGTGCTAGAGCTGTTAGTAAGGAAAAAAGTAGAAGTTATTAAGAAAAAAAATGCCTATAGGACATATAATTTGAAAAGTTCAGTAGGCAGTAGGGAGGAGATGAGTATTGTTTAGGCATTTCAGTTGTGACTGACTTTATGATCCCATTTGAAGTTTTCTTGGCAAAGATACTCATGTGGTTTGCTATTTCCTCCAGTTCATTTTTCAGATATGGAAACTAAGGCAAACAGGGTTAAGTGACTTGCCCAGGGTCACATAGCTAGTAAGCATGTGAGGTTGGATTTTAACTCAGTTTTTCCTGACTCCCACAAGGTATTCTATTTACTGAGCCCCCTAACTGTCCTAAGGAAAGGACAAGATTTCAGGAAAAATACTAGGATTGGCTATGTATACATAATCACACACACGCACACACACACACACACACACATACATACACCTATATAAATGTAAATAAGCAAGTGTAAATATACATATAAGGATCATTATTATTCAAATAGTAGTTGAAACTCATGAGCTGTTGAGATTTTCAAAAGAGCTACTGCTTGACCTGAAGGAGAGTAAGGATTCAGGAAAGAGCCTAGAAGTCCTGTACAATTAGTGCATATGATAAGAATGAATGATGCCTGAGCAAAGGGGACCAGGAAGGAACAGTCATATAGGCAAGGGAAGCAGAAGAGAATCATGTCATCAATACGAAGAGAGTGTTTTCAGGAGTAGAAGATGGTCAGCCAGATTAGAGATCAAGAAAGTATCTGAAAGAGGTCATTTGAACTGGTAATTAGAGATTTTGTGGTAACTTTGAAGATAAGTTTCAGATAAATGAGAAATTCAGAAACTACACTGAAAAAGGTTTGAAAGTGAATAAAAGAAGAGGAGGTAGAGACAAATCCCCAATGGCTCTTTTGAACTTCTCTTAAATTCCTACTTTTCCCTTCTCCGTACTTAAAGCTGATGACTGAGCCCAATCCTTCTATGAAGAGAGAGTGAAATGAAGAAGAAAAAGCTTATTCAGCAGTCCTGACAAAGATTTCAAGTTTTAACCTCTAGGAAGAGTATAAAAGTAATTGTTATTCTAGTTAAAATTTATTTTTTCCTGTCAATTAGCAGATCTAAAGAACTGTATAAAATATTTCTTTTGTATATTTAAAATAAGTATCTGTCCCATATTTCTTTTCCATTTTAATTTGTACAGTGGTGGCCAAAGTGAGAACCTGACTATCTTGAATAAATATAAATAACAAAAACTAAAAACAACTTGCATGTGACCCTGGAACATCACTGGAACTGTGCCTTCTTCATTCTGTTTCTCTATAATATCTGACCCAGCCTGGGGTTAGTGAGGTATGTACCTGCTGATGCACAGATCAATTGGTCTTTCTAAGCTTAAAAATTAATATGCAATAACTTCAAGTATTATATTTAATAAGGTTTATTAATAATAACTTGAAGTAAAGGAAAATATAAAGCTAGAGTAAAGAGGGAACTAAACCAGCCACAGTTGCAAGAGAAGAGAGCAAGAGGATGGGGCTACACACAATTTATAAACAATATGTAGATGAAGGGAAAAGGATTCTGGGAGATGAAGTCCAAGGGTTCAAGATTTTCCAATTACACATCTCTTATGAGTAAGCTCCCTCAATGAATACAATTAATTAACATTAATAAAACCAAAGCCTATTATAATAAAGCTGTTATGGACCAACCCCTATTCCTTTGGTATCTCAATATTCTCTCAGATGGTATGCCATCCCACAATTGACATAATTAGGGGAGAACAGATCTGCCTCCTTACACATAGTGTTTTCCTACCTACTTCTTTTCTCTCCCCATTCCAGTAAGGCATAGATGGCCAAAATTTAAGTTTTAATCTTGAGGAAGCTGAAAATAGTGGTATAGGGAGGCAAAGGGTATTATTAACAATAAGTCACTAACATTTATGTAGCGCCTTCTATGTACCACAAACTTTGTACATATTATCTGTTTTGAGCTTCATAACAACCCTATGATTTGGTGCTATTATTATTCCCCTTTACAACTGAGTAACTGAAGGAAACAGAGGTTAAGTGACTTGCCCAAGGTCACATGGCCAATAAGTGTCTATAGCTGCATTAGAACTCAGATTTTCATTTATTTTGAACCAATATTCTATCCATTGTGCCCTCTAGTTTGGATTTTTTTTTCTTCTCTATCACTGACCTCCTTTGGGTATATACTTAGCTGTCGGATTTCTGGGTCAAGGGCATAGATAATTTAGTCACATTTTAGCACAATTTCAGATTGCTTTCCAGAATGGTTGGAACCATTCCTAACTCTATTGAATATATACTGCTGTGCCTATCTTTATAAAACCCCTCCAAAATTCTCTATCCATATTATTCATCATCTCTATTGATTTGTGAGTGTGAAGTAAAACTGAAGACTTGTTTTGATTTGTATTCCTCTGATATGGAGCAATCTTTCATATAGTTATTAAATTTTGCAATTGTATGAGATTCATTTATAATTATTGACAACTTATCTTTAATGAATTATTTTTACATGTTTAAACCTATCTGTTATACAAAGTAATTATATTTTAGCCCCTCCATTTTTTTTACTAAGCATTGTAGTTTAGTTTCCATCATTTAGTAACTCTGGAAAAGTCTCTTAATCTATTCGACTCTTAGCTCTCGATGATAATAATAAGAACAAAATGGATAGCAAAAATTATAGCTTAAATTTATATTGTGCTTTAAGATGAGTAAAACACTTTCAAAGTATTTTCATTTTATTCTCATAACAAGCATGGAAGATAGTGACCATTACTATTCACATTTAACAGAAGAGAAAATGAAGCAGACACAATTCAAGTGCTTTGCCAAGGGTTATGCAAGAAGTGTCAGAGGCTGGTTTTGATCTCAGTTACTCCTGACTTCAGAATCAATGATCTATCCAGTATGTGATTTAGCTGCCCCCACAAAAATGGGATGATAATTCTGCCTGAATCAGTGAATTGTCATGAGTTCAAATGAAATAATATATGTAAAAACATTTTTACATAGTAAAATAGAAAAATATTAAAGTAAAAAAATAAGAATATTAAACTACAACATGAATACAGTGGTGTTGATTTTTTAAACTATTTTAAATATAGATACATACATACCTCACACAATGTGTTGATGTGTTCATCAACAGATGAAAAATTTGAATTTAAAAACTAATACAAATGCATATGGAAAGGTTTACGAAGTCTTTTCCCTGCAACCAGGTGAAGCATGTAATGCAAATACTTCCTCTATTTAAGAGATGGAAAGAATGAACCTCAGAGTGGGTAAGTGACTTATCTATGGTCACATAGTTAGTAAGTCCTTAAGCAAGATTTGACCAGGCTTCATAATGATAAGTTCCATATTTTCTGCATCATACCATAATACCTTCTTCACTTATTATACAGAAGAAATTTTTAAATCTGAGCACTTAAAAAAGCAAATTCAGAGGAAGCAAGAGAAGCAGAGAAAGTGGTTGGCAAAGAAGAGATAAAAATGGTTCTCAAAGATCTCATTCTGAACTTTGTAGCATTTCAGTCCTCTTATTCAAAGTGCCTTTAATCTACCCCACATTTTTATTCTAGTTCATTAAAGTTACAAAATGCATAAACATGGAATTTTTAGTGTGTTTAAATCACCAACCTAAAGAATCAAATCAGTGAAGCATACATTATCTATCAATGCTCTCTTTAATATTCATTTTGATCTACTGAGTAATTCTTCTTGATGAGCTTATCACTTATATACCTCACCTTTGTGGGTCTGAATTTGGTAAGAGCTGCCTACACTAGAATAGAGTATTCTAAAAATACTTATTTCTAGAAATGGAAATTCCTAACTTTTCAATCTTCTTCCCAGAATTTTTTAAGTAAATCTGAGTAAAAATATTATGTTTAGTTCATTTCTTTATAAGGTCTGTGTTCTGTTCATTGAAAGGTACAGTTTAGTAGCCTGGATTATATTTTTCAGGTCAAAACTTAAGTAATAAGTCATATTTTTGCCCACAGAAAATGTCTATTAGATCATCAGCCACAATATAAAATATTTCTGAACATAGGTCCTCCTATTTCCTTCTTCAGTGATACTTGATTTAAATGGTCAAAATTTAGTACACATTTGCATAACCACTATCTGCCATTTTTAAAATAAAATTTGAATTTTAGATGCAAATAATTTAATGAAGAACATATCAAGCATCTATTTTATAATCACAATCTAGTTCTCACAATTTAGTTAGAAAGAAGAGTACTAGGCACTCAGGGGCTACTGTCTCAAAGCCAGGTGGACAGATGGTTTAGGAGTGTTTCTAATGCTGTGAGCTTAAGTTTCTAATCTGGATTATCGACTTTATAACATATGTATATATATATATATATATATATATATATATATATATAATGGGTATATTCACTATACCCATTGTTATCCACTAATTCCATTTTATCATTAACATCAATATACTTTGATAAAATGGCATTTGCTTCAAAGGTATGCAAGAATAGACATATAAAAAATTTTCATCAAAAACAATGGGAATAAATTTCCCTATATCACCTCAGTCTCTCTGGAGAAAAATGAGCTTAAAATTAGTGTAGTTTCTACACAGCATTGGTCCCTTCAAGTTCCCACCTAAACAATGATGAGTCCTCCTGGATGAGTTCCAGTTGGGCTGTATCCTTTTGGGATCACTCTTTGGTCCATGGAGCACTGATGAAGGGCTGGCTAAAAAAAACCTACAATGGACTTCTCGTGAGTTCTGGATGGCTTGCTCACCTGACCTTTCAAACTCACAAGGTTATTGTCTTACCTTCTTTCACCTAATCTGAAAGAACAAATGTTAGGGCAGGAAAAGAAACAAGGCCCCTATTCGTTGGCCATATGTTGGCCTGAATAGCAGCAGGATTCAAGACTTTTCTGCTTCCAGTATATCTCTTGCTGAGTGTCATCTAGCAGGAAGAAGTCAGTCAAGAAGAAATCAAGCCAAGAGAAGAGATCTAATAAAGAGAGAGGCCAAGGTAGACTGTTGCCATTTTGAAAACTTTCTTAGATGTAATTTTGTAACTTAAGTTAGTAAAGGAGACAAATATATAAAATGAGATTAGCACACCAGAACCAATTAAAGAATATCTATATGTGCCCCAAAAATCTCTCAAAGGCACATTATTGCACTTCATTATTATTCTTCTAGAAGCACATGGGGAATTGCATCAGTGGCACTGTACACATATCCACACTGGGTTCATCATCCATTTCCATTACATAAGAATAACATACACAAATAACTATGTTTTAATAAGCTATACACAAATAACTGTACCTTAATAATACCTAACAAGAATATTATACAACACATTATATATCTATTTATTAATTCATAAACATTTATGAAGCACCTACTGTGCACAGAATAATATGCCAAATACAAAGAAAGAAAATTTAGATGATACATATTGTATATCATGAACTCTGAAAAATATCAAAATGATACTACATAATAAATACATGAGAGTTTTACAAAACAAAGCAATTTAGAAGTTTGGGTACAGGGTTAGGGAAAGAGATAATTTACCAAATGAAAGGAGTCACATAAGGCTTCCTGGAGGTGGTAGTATTTGAGTTGGCCATTAATGGGTAGATAAAAATTTGAGGGATGTTTCCAAAGAAGGAGGACATTTAAAGAATAATGGATAGTAAGAGTATAAGTATTGAGGTGAATAATGGACAGTAAGAGTAGAAGTGTTGAGGTGACTGAGTATAGTATTTAGGGCCAGAAAATAGCCCACTTACACTCAAATATATGTTGTATAAAGAGAGGTAATATCTGGGATATAACTACATAAAATAATACAGATGATCAAAATGTTGGCAGATTGTGGAGGTCACTGAAGAGGAATTATAAAGGATACTCAAAGTCAGACAGAGGACTTAAGACTTGCTACAGGGGGCAGCTGGGTAGCTCAGTGGATTGAGAGCCAGGCCTAGAGACAGGAGGTCCTAGGTTCAAATCCGGCCTCAGACACTTCCCAGCTGTGTGACCCTGGGCAAGTCACTTGACCCCCATTGCCTACCCTTACCAATCTTCTACCAAGGAACTAATACACAGAAGTTAAGGGTTTAAAAAAATTAAAAAAAAAAGACTTGCTACAATAAGTAGAAAGTAATAATTGTAGTATCTTTAATAGCTAAATAATATGTATAAATGTTTTTTTGGGGGGAAATGAGCAAAAGTATATACAAAGGATTGATGAGAAAGAGAGCCTGAGACTAGAAAGATGTTTAATACTTCTCCCAATTATAATAGGAGAATTTTCAAAGAGTGAAGACTATTTTCCCTGGGGCTCTTGGCCTCAAGGGTGAGCCTGATGATAGTTCCTTGAATTGCTATTCCCAGGACACTGTTTGGGGGAGATGCTGGTTGATTCATTTAGAGGGCCAACAGAGAAGGAAAGAAAAAAAAAAGTAGTGAAGGACCTTGAGAAGTAGGGTTATAAAAGGCCTAAAAGCACAAGCTAACAGTTAGATCTTTAAGACTTGAGCCAAGAGTGCTGTGGCAATATTATGTTCTGCTATTGATCCAAAGAGTCCTCTGATGGCTTCTGCCAATGATGGATTAGTGATCAAGAACTATGGAAAGGATAGGAATGAATCTGTAAGTTTATGACTGGGAGACTCATCACTGCAAATCAGCAATTCCAATTTGTATTTTTAGATGCCCCTAGTTTAAGCAACTGATGACCAGTCAAACAATTTGTATATGGCAGATACAAACCCAATGTCTACTATTCCAGATTTCTTTATTCACTCAACAGCTAGCTTCATGGGATGTCCTTACATCCCTCACTCATGCATCCGAAGTAACACTATATTAAATATAGCTGCCCTTCAGTTGTGGAAGGGATATTGAAAACTATATAAATCAACCATTTGATTTTAAAGATGAGGAAACAGGACCATAGACATGATATAATTTGTCCCAGGTTACATAAAGAGTTGTGGAAGAACAAGATAGAGAAACCAGGTCTCCTGTCTCTCTGTCAAAAGTTTTTTGTTTTTTTTCCCACTAAACCAAAATGTCTCTCCAAGAACCTTGAAGGATGAAATAAATATTCAGTTTCTGCATATCCCCCCAGGAATAAAAGAGCAATCCAAAATGCAGTGTTCGGTTTTTGCTTTTTGCAGAGTGTAATAGTTTTTGATTGCTGATGCGCATACATTGCTCATCAAAAATTAAATAAAGCAGGCATATTTCTACCTGAAAAAGCATGCCTGTCAAATGTGTGGTTAGCATGTTTTTCCCCCATAAAATTTTGCTATGGATGACTAACAAGCTGATTAATGGATTTTAAAGGTAAGTTTTCAGTAAAGGAGGAAAAAATATACAAACTTGTCCCAGTTTAATAAACAAAAATGAAAGTGGGGAGAGGAAGGTTTGCAAATACATGCATGTGTGTTTAGTGCCAGTTTATTAATAAATGACAATAACCACTGAAAGTAGTCTAGCATTAAATTAAATACAGTTCATGACCTACTCACTCAAAATGCATTATCTTTTAATTTATTATGCATGTAAATTTAACATCATGTCACTACCTTAGCCACAATCTAAAACTGCTGGGTAAAATGCAGAACAGTTGGTTCAGTGGGTTAAAACATTTCTAAATGCAAAATTACTTTCTGAAATTCTCAATTTGATATTATCAGCCTGCCTCCTCATTAGAGTGCTTTAATGGACTAAATTACAAAATCAACTAAATTGGTTTGAAAATACAGAAAATGCAAGCCTTCAGGTTATAATTATTTGTCTATTACATATACCTATTATTTGACATGGGTATGCAAGTTTCTCATTAGTCCTAACTCCATGATTTATATTTATGTCTAAGTTCAATTCTTTTGGTGCGAGATTTTGGAAGTTTCTGGAGCATAGCAATGGAAAGTTCAATGGCCTGGACAGAATTTAGGAAGCTGAACATTTCTAGTGAGTTAAAAGTGTCCTTACTTATTTTCTAGGACCATCTCCATTGTATTATGCAGGAACCACTGCAATACAAATCTCTTGTACAATAATCTGTAATTATTCTCCAAAGCCTACCATATCACATCAAGCTAGTTGGTATTCATAGCTAATCTTTTAAACCATTATGATTGGGGCCATAGGAGGATCTTGCCTATCACATCCTTGAGAAATATGAGAAGGATGAAGTAGGAGATCTGGGAGGAGTTGGAAAGAGTTAAAATTAAGTATCCTATAAGGAAAAATAAATTCCTAATAGTACTATCCAAGAATGCCATGATGGTCATTTCTCTTTCACTGGATTCTTTAAGAAAAAGCCATATGGCTACTATGACTACTTCCTAGGTTTGCTGTGGAGGGTATTCTTGTTCATATGTGGATAATAACAAAGCAAACATTTCTTTATTTTTTAAAGATTATTTTTTAACAATTACATGTAATGGTTTTCCACATAAGTTTTTTTTTAAGTTATAAGATTGATATTGTCTTCCTTTCTTGTTCCCTTCCTTCCTCCCTTCCCAGGGAAGGCAAGCAATTTGATCTGAGTTATACATATGTTCTTATGCAAAACCTATTTTCATATTGTTCATTGCTGTAAGGGAATATTTATATAAAATTAAAATACAAAAATAAAATCTCAAGCTGAAGTGAAAAAGAGTATGGTTTGGTCTGCATTCTGAACCTCACAGTTCTTTCTCAGGAGGTGGATATCATCCTTTTTCATAAATCCTTCAGAACTATCTTGGATCATTGTTTTGTTGAGATAGCTAAGTCTATCACAGTTGATCATTCTACTATATTGCTGATATTGTGTATAATGTTCTGGTTCTGCTTATACCACTCTACATCAATTCATGCAAGAGTTTCTGAAGTCATCTTGTTCATCATTTCTTATAGCACAATAGTATTTCATTAGAGTCATATACCAAAATTTGTTCAGCCATTCCCCAACTGATGGACATCCCTTCAATTTTTAATTCTTTGCCATTGCAAAAAGGTCCAAAACCTAATATTTGTAAAGCATCCACTATGTACCAGGCATTGTGCCAAGTGCTTTACATTTACTATTTCATTTGATTGCAACAACCTTGTGAGGTAGGTGATATTATCTTCTTTTTAATTGAGAAAAGAGATAAACAGAGCTTAAGTGACTTATCAAGGGTCACATAGCTTATACTCATGTGTATAAGGCCAGATTTATACTTGTATCTTCTTGACTCCTGTCTAAGAGCACTAATTCTCATCATCTCTATTTTTAAAAAAGGGGCAAAAGTATTGCTAGGAACTGAAGAAATATTTGGGAGCATAAAGACTTCATAGAGTCCTGACAAGGAACAAACCAAGAGCACTAACCACTATACCACTCAGCTGCCCTCAGAGATCCCTTCCACCTCTTTTATTCTTTGGTTCTTTGGCTTTACAGTCAGAAGTAGAATAACGAGTGTAAAGACTACCGACATGATTCAAGAATGTATTCCATTGTATCTTATTGCTTAACACCAGCTCTTCTCATCCTTAAAACAGTTATTCTGTCTATACCTTTCTGTCAAACTGAAAAAAAAAACACAGTAACATGTCTGTAAAGCAGCATAAAAATGAAGATGATCTATAATGGAAAGGATCATTGACTGTTCAAAAAAATCAAAGTCAGAAGTGGCCTACCCATCACAATGAACACAAATAAAACAAATGACAATGCAATCAGTAACACAGCTGGAAAAATAAATTGCTTGAACATTTACACTTATTTTAATAAAATCAATATTCTGAAAAAGAAATAAAACTAAATTTATTTTGTCTTAGTAATGATTTACATTTCATCAACAGGCTTTTGAGTGTGGGAAGTCAGCCTTGTTGCTAGCTATGCTCTAACAGAATATTATACAGAGTATACTCTAAACTGGGCCAGATAACAGTGTGACATGTTAAAAATGTGATGCTTTGACATTTTTAAAAGAAGGTAATCCTTGCAGAATACTAAATAAAACAAAATGTTAAAAATGAATCTTTAAAGAAAACAAAAATTTCACAGGGAGTTGTTCAATAAAACCATATTTGTAGACTAAATTTTATCAAGTCATTAGATCATTTTGACACAAGATATAAAACAGTTTTACATTTCCTCATGTGAATTTTATGGAACTTGCATGCTGCTGGTATTTATAATCCTTTAAAATAAAAGTCTTTAGTGTTCGTTAATGAGTCTAACAATAATGAATGATGGGATACGGTGAGGATGTTGAGGAAGAAAAACTCAACCCTATTCACAAACCTCTCTATGTCTCTGAAAAAAATATTAGATAAGTAGGGGAAAAAATCAAGAAAGCAAGACCCCAAGCTAGATAAATCATCATCTGAAGTGCTTCCAAATTGAAAATGGAAGTTGAAAATATGCAGTTCTCTTCATCTTTTTGTTCAAAACAAACAAGGCCTTCCCACTGGAAAATCTGCCACTTCAGAGTGAAAAAATAAGAAGGTTATGTTGTTCTCCTTGAATTAAAACATGCAAACTACAGCATCAAAAGAAGAGATTTATCCAAAATGCAGAAACTCAACTTATTTATTAGGAGGTAGATGTTTCCCTTGTTAAACATTAGCTATGATAAAACTATAAATGCTATTGTTTTTCTGGGGTATCAGGGAGTCTGCTGCATAACACAATGCTATTCTTGTCATGTATTTAAGTCTGAGATCATACTTGGGCCCCAAATTTGTGCAAATGGACTTCCTTATCAGAGTCTTGAAATTATTTGGTATTGCAGATTTCAGAGACTGTTGTATATTTCTGAGTGCTGTGAATAGCTAATTGGTACTGTGCCTTTAAATGCAAGTTGTCAGCCCCCTCTGGTGGCAAACTTGTGTAGGGGAGCTGCCAAAGTAGGAGGAAAAATTGCTGAAAAGATGTAACAAGTGAAGGGAACTGGACAGTTTGGGATGAAGATAAACTCAATTCCATCCAGAATTCACTACTATATCTAGGGAATTTGTTAGTGTGGGTGATTTTTAAAAAAAGTTTCTCTACATTTCACATTTTACTCATAATTTTGACATTTATCAGAGTTCTATCAGCCTTAGGATTCCAGATTCATAATCATTCTATTCTCATAGCACAGAAGAAAAGGGTAGATGTTCTCCCCAATATTCTGTGTTTATTCAGAACTGTTTTTTATGAAGGAAGGGATGATATAGTAGAGGAAATATTAGACAACAGAGTTATGACATTTGGTTCTATTTCTGACACTAATATTTACTTTTTGTGTGATTGAGAATATTGTCTATGTTGCCTGAATTTCAGTTTTCTCATCGTGAAAATGAGAGTTTTTATATTTATGTATATATTCCTATTCACAAAGTTGTTGTAAAAATTACTTTGTAAAGATTCTCTCTCTCTCTCTCTCTCTCTCTCTCTCTCTCTCTCTCTCTCTCTCTTTCTCTCTATCTATCTTTCTCTCTCTCCCTCTTTCTCTTCCTCTACCCTTCCCCCTTTCTGTGTCTCTCACTCCCTCTCCCTCTCTCTCTTTTTCTCTGAACTGATTGAGAAGGATGATGAGTAAAAAGATATCCTTATATCTAAGTTCAAGTCTTCAGGTCCAATTTCTGACATATGGAAAGGAGTAAGTCACAATATCTCAGTGCTACAGGCAAGTCTTTATGACTACAAATTGAAGAGAAGATACTAATTTATTTCACTAAAGGGAAAGTTGCATGGGAGCTCCCTATACAGGTGAAAGGACAGGTTTATGTTATTTAAAAATGAACTTTTTAATATTAATTTATTTCCTTGAAGCTGTCAAAATAATGTATAATGTTGATGTGAACATTATTAATGTATAACACGTAAAAGTTTAACTTCCCTGATTTCGTATGTTGGATATTTACATAAAGTTATAAGAGCTGTTCCTGATGGTCTTTTGTCTTATAGTGTTTATTGGGTAGGAACTAAACCACCAGAAGTAAACTAAGTAAAACTATCCCTTCAACATTGAGATTCCCCCATTGAGGTTATAAAATATCATGTGTCTGCATAAGAAATTAAATGGAAATTTGAGAGTTTTACAAAAGTTGTCATGAAGTCTGACAGATGGCAAGAAAAAGTTTAAAAAGTATACAGCTTATGGCCAAATATTTAACCCAAGCTTTACAAGAAGGTAATGTAAAAATATCACCCAAAAGAAAAAAATTCAGACGTTCTTATGTAAAAAGAGAAGGCTAAAAAATTTTATGTAGATTTTCTAGTTTGCTGGGGAGCTGTGCCCTTAATCCCTGCAATACCTGTATTTTCCTCTCTTTGAGAGCAATCACAGAATGTAGAACTGCTCCTGGAACCACAAATTATTGGATTCCACAAACTAACCTATTTGAAAAATAATGGATCAATCTAATTCTAGCTGAATACTCATTCTTGAGTAAGGTGAGAGAAGAAGCATCCCCTATAAAGAAGAAATTGTATTCTATCCTAGGAAAAGGTGGACCAGATTTCAATCCAGACATCTCTCTATGCTACATGGGAGTCATTTTTATATTTATATAGCTAAATCACATACATCTGACAGGAAGAATAAAAACAGAGTGCTATGGGGTTTGAAAGAGAAAGAGACTCTAGTTAAGGGATCCAAATACATCTTTAGAAAGAAAGTAACTATTTCAGTTTGGAATTAAAGAATGAGTAAGATTATAATAGGCAGAGAGGGAGGAAGAGGTTTACAGGAAAGGAATGTTATAAGAAAAGATAGTGAGGCAGGAAAGGAAAGGGTGAGTTCTGTAGTACAGAGAGGTGGGGCATAACAGTTTTGCAGGCTTTGGCTGAATTCTAATGTCAGGAGTTTAGAATCTTGGGAAAAAGTTTCAGTTGGACCTGGGAAGTCATGGAGGGAACCAGGGTCCAGCGGAGCTCCTTCTGGGGATTAAAACCTTAGCCTAGTTTTGCAGTTTTTTGAGATTTGATAATTTAGATAAAACCTTTGAATCTCCCTACCCTACCTCATTTCCTACCTTCATTTCCCTTACCTAAATGTCTGATAGGAGTGAATGAGGAGAGTGAATCAGAGAGTTAGTTCAAATCTGTGAGAGTTTAGCCTGACCCTTGCAGTAATTTATCTAGAGAGGTTTTGTATCCATCATCCTAATCCCTTTTGATTTCAAAATCACCTTGAGAGCTGAATAAAGGCAAACCTTTCTCAGACTCCATTCCTGCTTCCCTTCCCCCACCTAAGGTTTCTCTAAGCAGCTGTTAGGGCTTCCTTGATCCTTTTACCTTGACAATCTAACCTGAGAAGACAATAAACCCCTTTGTGTTTAAAACAGACCTTTTTAGTTACTTTATTAGTTAATTAGTAAGAAAGGGAAGAAGAGGAATAGAATCAACATACTCTGGGTTTGAGGGAAGCCAGGGTATCCATCTTGAAGGAAGTGTAACTTCAAAACAAGTCCCTTCCTGTGATATTAACTAAAGCCTGTAGTTAATTTCAATCAGTCTATTTCCTTTCAGTGTTTGTCTTTAGCCTAAGTCCTAGTCTGTATGCCTTGCTGCTGTTTGCCTGTTTAGATTAGTTCATCCTCTCCCTGGCAATCCTTGTTACCTCAGTGTTATACTCCCTGAACTCAGCCATTCCCTTATTTCTCTTACCACCTCAACTGCCATCCTTCATCATTGAACCTTCCTCATCCACTATATTGCCTTAACTTCCCTACTACCTAGTCTGTTCACTTGATTACCTCTAGCCTTGGATCCCTTGTCTTGTTTTATTCCCTGATCCTATTAGTTATTACCCCTAGCTTCAGCCTCATATTATATCCTGCATCTCCCTATTACATCCTACCTAATCCCATATTACCTCCCTAGCAAGTCCCTTATAACATCCTTCCAAATCCCCTATAACAGTTTAGGGAACATTAACTCATCAGTTTTTCTAGAATGCAAGGTTAAAGAAAGAGAGGGGAAGATAAGTCTAGAAACAGGTTTAGGAGAAAGAAGTTTATAAGGTCTTGGCTTTGAAGCAATGAGGAATAATTAAAAGAATTTGAGCAATGGAGAGATATGAGTAGGTCTGTGCATAGAGCAAGAATTTATCCATATGAAATCTATAAATTCCCTACCAAAACACTTTTTTCACATGCCTACTTGCCCTAGGTCCAAGTAAAACATTATCACCTACATCTTGAAAAAAAAGCATACAATGCATTTCCATTTTAAAATACTTTTTTACCACTGAGCTTGTGCACAATTAACAACCTAGTCATGCTCACACCCTGTAATGCTTCTGACAGAGCATTATATTTCCACTACCTTTGTGCCCAATCTGATTTAGCTGCCTTTGATTATCTTTGTTATTTTTCCTTATCTCCTAAATATTCAAGAACAGAGATCGTCTGGTATTTCATAAATCCATAGCTGCTCATTTACATCTGGAGTCATAATTAAAGTCAACAAATGACTCAGAACAGCCTGTAGGCAAAGCTGTGAAAGAAGCAAGGCTTGATTGACTATGATTGATGCTCCTGACCTACCTCCTTTCTGAGGCCTTTGAGATGTCTACCATTATTTTACTCAGTCAAATTTACAAGGTCATCCCTATAGAGCATAACTATTTTCTCTTAGGTACTATAATACTATAATACTTTGGGGCATTAAAAAGTATTAGAGATTCAATTTTATATCAAACTTATTCATGCACCATTCATTTTTTGTCTCTTCTACTTTATACCAGCTGATTAAATGATCACACATCTTTAACTATTTCTAAAGAAGAAGACATTAATCCATTTCCTTGGAACTCAGTTAAACTTTAAACTGAGTATCCCCCTTTTTATATGCTTAACCCAGTCTTGTTCCTTTTAATGAGGGAGAATTTGTTCCCTGTTTCTGTTGGTTATCTCTGACCCATACTGTTCCACCTTCCTTTCCTTAACATATATTTGCTAAATCAAAATAAAAATGTCAGAACTTGGTGCTAGATGAAAAACATGGCTATAATAGAAAGAGGGTTGGACTTGAATTCTGAAGATGAGATAGCTGGAGTAAGTATTTTTAAGAGGAGGACAAACCCCTTTGGTAGTCTGGTGAAACTATGGAACTCATTCTCATAAATAAAATTTATAAATAATTCTAGGAAATACTAAATTTTGGCTAGAAATCAATGAAAATATATTTTTCCCTATCCAAATTCAAAGAATTACTAAAATATATCTACAGGCCAAGTGGAAGATGACAGAACCCAGCTAAGCAACCCTTGCTCCAGGGATACTTCTTGCTTCGAACTGACTGATTCTATGTCCTTGTTATGGCACTATTCATATGATCTTGAGCAAAGTAAGTAATCTTTCTAATATTTCTTCATACACAAAATGAGGATAGACAGTGTAAGGATGAAGGGTAAGGAAAAAGAATTTTAGTGGGGAGAGAACGAGAGAACGTTGTACAAGAGGAGCGTGAGATAAGAACAGCAGTTGGAGACAGTGAAGAATTCTGGGAAGGATTCCTGAAGAAGTTCTTCGGTTTGGTGAACTCAAAGAGGGAGGAAGGAGCAACCTTGCTCTGAACGAACCAAAGCCAACCTTGGGGATTTCCCCTATCAGAGTTGAATCCAGAAACCCTGTTCTCTATCAGCAGACATATTTCCACAATCAAGACCAAGAATATCTTGTCTACTGGGGTGTTGGGACTCTGTCTGGGAGCAGACCCCCAAATCTCCATTATTACAACAGCTAGATGGCTTAATGGATAAAGTGCTGGGCCAGGAGTCAGGAAGACTCATCTTCCTGAGTTCAAATTTGGCCTCACGCACTTATTAGCTGTGTAACCCTGGGCAAGTCATTTAAAGGCAAGTCACCTGTTTGCCTCAATTTCCTCATTTGCAAAATGAGCAGGCAAAGGAAATGGCAAACTACTCCTATATTTTTGCCAAGAATGCATCAAATGGGGTCACCAAGAGTCAGATCTCACTGTAAGAATTGAACAAGAATGGGGATAGTTACACTAACTAGCTTACAGGTGTGTTTGAGAAAAGTTTGTCTTTGTAACCAGCAAAGCATTTTAAGATTATTGGGAAATGGACTTCTCTATTAGCAGCAATGCAGGGATCCAGAGCAAGGCTGAGGGACTTATGAGAAGGAAAACTAGCCACATTCAGAGGAAGAATTGTGGGAGTAGAAACACAGAAGAAAAACAGCTGCTTGAACACACGGGCTGATGAGGATATTATTGGGGATATAGACACTACATGATAACTGTAGTCCAACTATCAATGATATGGAATTAGGTCTTAATCAATGATACATGTAAAGACCAGTGGAATTGTGCCTCAGCTAAGGGGAGTTAGGGGAGTTGGGGGAGAGGGAAAGAACATGAAACATGTAACTATGGGAAAATATTCAAAATAAAAATAAAATTAAAAAATTAAGATTATCGGGAAAACTCAGATTAGATGACTTTATAATAGAAATGCATTAAAAAGGTGGTTTTGAGAAAATCGTACTTTATATTTTTTATGACTTATTCCTACTAGCTTTGCAGAGCACTGCAAAAAAATGTAGTATTCTACATTCGCATTGGGTCAAGGACTTTTGAGAAACCTAGTTTAAAGGTGTGTCCACTCTCTGCCCTATTAGGCTTTCAGGTCTCTGCTACAAGTTGGCATCCTTGTGGCTAAGCCAATGTAGAGGGAAGGGCAAGGACTAGACTATGTTCTAATTGTCTGATGAACACCTGGGTGATGAAAGCTATCTTTCTTCTAATGAAGGGGGATTTATAGAATTAAGGAATTAGAGAGTTGCTAATTAATATGGAGAGTTGCCTAGACATTAGGTCATAGAACTTGAATGTGTCTTCCTACCTTTAAGACCAGCCTTTTATTTATGAAATCATGCTGCCTCATGCATGGTTTTATAATTAATGAGCTGAGAAGAGAGAAAAGAGGCAGCATACTATGATGCAATAATCTCCAAAACTTTTTGAACACATGTAACTCAATTTATAGATTTATAATTATATTGATAATTATGTGCATTATAAAACTCACAAAGGATAGAAATTTATAGAATTTGACATAAAGATAAATAATATCTGATCCTAGGGTGAAGATGAAGCCATGAGAATTTAATAAGAAAGGAATGAAAATAATGGTTCTTTATTCTGGCATATCATTTTGAAAGCTATGTGGGAGATAACTTGGAGAAGAATGTAGAGAAGCAGGAAGGCCAAATAGGAAGCAAAGTGTCAACTAGGTTAATAACTTTGTGAAGAGAAAGAAAAGGACAGATGGGTGACATATAATGATAAAGATGATGAAAAATTGGAAATTGACTAGATTTAAAGAAGAAAAAGGGTTAGAAGCCACAAACTTGGGGAACTGGAAATATGGTACTAATCTTGATAGTCATAGGGAATTTAAGAAGAAGGTGCCTTTGGAGGAAGAGAAAGAGTGCCTTTGGGGAGACAAGGGGTATGGAAGTAAATAAGCACTTTTATATAGCATTTATTATGTGCCTGGCACTATGATGAGTGCTTTTACATATATTATTTCATTTGATCAGCAAAAAATAAACGTTTGATCTAAGTACTGTAGCATTTAAAATTATTGTAAGCCCTGGGAGACTACAATGGGACCTGAATCTATCTGCCTGACTGCCTGCTGACTACCTATCTGCCTGCCTTACTGCCTAACTGGTAAGTAAAAATTTTCCCACCCAAAACCCAGCCTAGTGGGGATCCCTTCCCCTACTAAACCCCTGTCAGGCTCCTACTAAGCCCCTTCCTGGCTCCTCTATCTCAGCAGAGGTGCTAGATCTAAATCCCCTTCACCTCAGCCCAGGAGCCTTAACCCTAATACTCTTCACCCTTTCCAGGCTAAAACCCATCAGGGGTCTGCCAGCAAAAACCAGCAGGGGTCCAGAAAAACCCTGGTCCCTCTCTGCCTTCCACCCACCCCAGCCTAAATCCTAAAAACTCCCTACTGCCCCCTGCTAGCTCCAATCTCTCCCTATGAATAGATTTTGACTTTTTAAAAGGCAACAATAAAACCCCCAAATACTGAAAAAAACCTCACTTACCTGGATTATCAGCCTGATAGCTTTTATCATTCATTTCAGCTTTAAACCCTTTTAATTTTAATTCTCCTCCCCCTGTGTTACAGAATCTTGGCCACTAGAGGCCAGCACTGAGCACTCAATGTGTTCCCCCCTCTCTTTTTTCTGCTAAGTTTCACTGCTACCTTTCTGCCACTAGAGGCAGCACCAATAATACATAATATATAGCAAAATCAAAGAAATACAAAAATAATATTTTTATAGTTTAAAGTAAATCAATCAAAAATCATAAATAAGTAAGTATACCAAACAAAGAAATAAATAAAGAATTGGAGCTAGCTGACTAAATCAATCAATCAATAGAAACCACTCAATATGATCGCTTCTATACAGGAAAACCTTTTGGCTTTTGCCAAATTGGAAACCTTTACAGTTTTCAAATGCCTCCTATTTCTGATGCTGCTGGGAAATCTTATTTTTCTAATCTTCAATATGAAGATGCAGAAGGCTCCAAATAGGAAAATACAAGCCAAAATACAAGCAGCAGTACAAATCCAGTTGGACAATTTCAAATACTCTATGCATGATGCACTGAAAAAGGAGGATTCCAAATTTTGTGAGACTGTTCCTGAAACACTCAGAGAGAATAGTCCTATTCCTTCTATTTCTCCTGATATAGAGAAGAAGACAGATGTGAAGAAACTCCTCTCTCATCTTGTGCATCTCTTGGCCAACCCTCCCTCCTCTGCTTCTTCTCCTGACACTCCTGTCCCTTCTCCCAACCCACAACAAACCCCAACTGAGACTGTATCAGTTCCTACCCATGCCATGGTAAGCACGCAAACTCCTCAAAAGATCTGTTCTGCCATAGTAAGCACCAAAATGACTAAAAAGAAACCAAAACCACACTATGATTCTGATTCATATGATTCTAATCCTATGATGCCTTTTTCTCCTCAAGGGAAGTTCCTACATTAGATTGATCTGGGAATGTGATAAATTTAACACACCATACTCCATTCACTCCTCAAGATAGCAAAGAATTTAATAAAGATGTTCCAAATTATAATGATGAACCCATAGCTGTAATGAAAAGGATGGAAGACATATTTTCCCAATACAATCCTTTCTATAAGGATGTGAAAAAATTACTCCTGATCTTCCTGACAGAGAAAGAAAGAAACAAAATTATCTCTCATGTAAATAAGGCCTGAGGACGAAATGCAGTACCCTGGCCACACACGGATCCTCACTGGAATTATAATGATCCAGAAGAATATTTGCAATTAAATAATGCTAGGGCTGCAATATTAAAAGCAATCAAATGATATGCAGAACATCCAGACAATTGGACCAAATTTGATTGCCTAAGGCAAAATAATGACGAAACTCCCTCTCAGTTTATGGACAGGCTTATTGAATTGGGAGCTCAATATTTGGACTTGGGTTTATTGACAGAGCAAGGCATAAGACAAATAAGGCAACAATTTGTAAACAATTCTAGCAGAGTGGTCCAGGATTACTTTAAGATGCATTATCCCAAATGGCCAGAAATGGATCTGGACGAAGTAAGGAAAATAGCTGTGTATGTCACTAAAGGACATGAAGAAACAAAGGTACAAACGAATGATCTATTGGATACCATACAAAAAGAACTGAAATCATTATGAAATAAAATAGAAAAACAGGAAAGAGGGCATGATGATACTACACAAATACCACTTGCCCTTCTCCAAGTGTCTAATTATCAATCTCTGCCCTGAAGAGACAAGAAGGGCCACTTAATGATGCTTTGCAGGAATTTGTAACAGACAATTAGGAATAATAATAACAACTACAACATCTTCAGGAACAATACTACTTTCAGAAACAATAACTATAAGAATTGCAATTTCACAACTGATAATCTGGCAGATAATCCACAACAAATGACCCCCAAACAGTATCTTCAAAGTGGAGCTCATCCACACACTACAAAGGGTGCTACTGCTTCTCCACATGGGGCAGAAGGAGGTGCCCCTTAAATTCTATTGCTTTTCTTGTTTTGTTGCTATTAACACTTTTCAGTTTTGTCTCCCTTAAAAATAGCAAGGAAGAAGAAACAGAATTTTACAATACAGTCCTTGTCTACCCCCTTAACTTTATTTGTGCCATCTGGTATTTGACATGTTCCTTTATGGAATACCATGACAACTTACTTTGTATTGATGATTTGGAAAACTTGTATTTTGTATATTTTGAAAGATGTGAAAATATATTACCTCTATTAAGAGACTTGTATCGAATTGACTTATTATGCATTTTTTGCTTTTTGTGAAATTTTCTTAAATGTATTATTGCTTTTATAACTTCATTTATTTACCTCATTTTCACTCACACTTTGGATCATGGCTAAGCTAAGAGGAAATGCATCTAAATTCTTTGGTAAGAACCTTTATATTCTACCCCTTCTTAAGTGACATGAATTGCAACATACATATACATTTTTTTCTCATTGTCACTGATTATAGGAGATATATATTTTTTGATATTTTAGCACATTTTTTAAAATTGCATGTGCAATTTTTGTATTTGAAGCACATGTTATCTAAATTGAAAGAGTTTTTAATTATTAGATTAGTGTAGGTTTAGTATATCCATTAGTTCTAACTGTAACTGCCTACCCCAAATCCTTAGACTACTGAAAATGCCATTGGTATTTAACTAATATGTGACTTTGCACATATGTCTGATTCAAAGAAATTTGGTCAACAAACGAGCACAGATTTCATCTATACAGTGCCAAAGAAGCAAAGATACCTCAACAGTGCCAAACCAGCACATACTTAACCTGCATGATGCCAAACAAGCACACAGGTCAAATAGAGAAACTAATCTTGCTGAGAATTGCTGACTTTTATGCCAATAAAAAAAGGCCTTGAACCTAGTGTGAGAATCTCAACCAAGGTTGAGATGCTTAACATATGTTAAGATGTAGGACTCCTCGAACCACAATTCTTATTAAAATTTATATCAAGTACCTAACGATTGGCTGTTCTGACTTCATATTCTATCCCTGAGAAGAAATGATGAAAGAAGAAAAGAAGAAACGACGTAATATCAGACCAATAAATAAAAATCTAGTCCTTTTTCTAATTTTCTTACTATGGTAGTTGACTGTGGTCCTGGCTGCTAAGTCAGTAAGTACATGATATTGGACATAGATTACTTTAATTGGACATTACTCAAAGATCTAGTGTGACTTTTTTTCTTATTTAGGACTTTTTTCATATAAAACTTAGAATTGGATGTTTAAAATTTTTTAGCCACTAGTCATTTGGACTTTTTGTGCTCATTTTTCTGATGAATTTGATTGGCAATGATTTATATGCCTCCTGCCTCAGTCATATATCCCTCTGTGATTTCATTGTTTCTTTCTATCCTCCTCAGGGGGAAATGTGTCTTTATTTCATATGGAAAGTTTAAGTTATTTTAGGAAAAGAGATTTACTACCTACTAGAATCCAAATGGAGATGCCTGTGGAGACCACATGGAGAACGCATGCTGATCCAGGAGCCTAAGAGAGCAACAGGATGTGCAAAATTTTTTAGATTTTGGAGGTTTTAAATTCATATGTCTTGCTAAAATTAGTTTGTTCTGTTAAATTCACCTGTTTGTTTAAATGCATTTGTTATATATATATATATATGTTTATATATATATATTTATATTTTTGTTGTTGTGAACATATGTGTGTGTATGTGTGTTTTGTTGTGAAAGAAGAGGACTGCCCCATGAATATTTTTTGTAAAAAAAAGCACCAAGTATTTGATTTCCTTATATTGTAAAAAATTGTTACCATTCTCCCCTTCTATTGATGTATATACCCTTTATTTATTGTAATTGTAAATTTATGTATGTTTGTTATGATCCATTGGGGAGACTGATCTCCCAAAGGATCACAGAGGGGAATGTGGCATTAAAATTATTGTAAGCCCTGGGAGACTACAACTCCCAGGACTGCCTGCTACAACTTCCCCGACACCTCCCACTTCCTTTGTGGGAGGTGTAGGAGAAAGTATAAAAGAGAAAGTTTGGTGCCTTTTCTGGGGGGGGTCTCAGATCCTGAGCTCTCTCTCAGGGCCTTTTCTCCTTCTTTCTACCTCCTGGTTTCCCCTAGACCTTCCCTTTTCCAATTTAAATAAAAACCTAGCTATTCTAAACCCTAAATTGCTCTCTGATCTTTTATTTGAGCCTCATAGGGCTCTGGTCAATTTCCCCCTGCCAGGGCTGGGGACCACTACCTTCCTTTCCTTTCCTCTCTCCTTTCTCCCATCCATTCTTCCTCTTACCTCCCTTCATTCACCCTAACAGTACTATTATTATTTCCACTTTATAGTTGCTGAAACTAAGGAAAATGATGCTAGTGTCTTGCTAGGCACCTGAACCTGGTTTTGAACTCAGGTCTTACTAATTTCAGATTCAGCATTCTATTCACTATGAAATCAAATGCCTCTGACAAAAAGATGATATAATTAAATCTACAAAGATTATAACACATCCATGTTTGCTTATCCTGTGAAGCCCATTCTGTCCCATTAAAAATGGAGAGAGGTGGGAATGGCTCTTTTTGGCAAGTTCTTCTAAGCAGAGCCAGGAGAGGAAGAATTCCTGGTGCAGGGATTATATGTGTCTTCGGGGAAAAGTGTGGGTCTACTGTAGAATGGATAGAATCCCATAGATTCTATGCAATACCTCCTATGAGTGACCTGCTTGACATATGGTCAAAAGCATCCTAGTGACATCACACTGGAGCATAAAGGAAGAGATAATGAGCTTGCACAGTCTTGGGAAAGGATACAGAGGGAATGATACTGAGATATAAGACCAGCAAACATTGGCTAGAATGGTTGTGTTGAACAAAAAAGCTGGATTGGCTCTTATAGAGATGGTGGGATTCAACGTATTTTGACACATTCTCTTTGGTTGACCATATATCCTTTGTGCTCATGGCTCATCATCATGAAGCAAGGGTTCCCACTTTGAAACTACTGGTGTAAAAGAGTATGAAAGTTAGTATCAGACTTGAGGACCTTCCTATCAAATACATAACATGAAAAGTGATTATCTCTCCTCGCCTCAATATCTTTATCTATAAAATTAAATTCTGCTTATTATTTATATGACTTCGGAAAGTTAATATCTGTAACTTTTGTGTAAAATATCTGAATAAAATTGAAATGAGAGAACCTGTGTCTTGTTTAAAAGGAAATTTTCCCTCCCCTCTTTTACCTGTGTGTACCTGGCATGAGTTTGGAGCATAAGCACAGAAGTGAGAACTATGGCTGGGAACTCATTGTATAAATTTGGTTACTCAAGACTACGTGAGTCTGCATCACCTACATAGGTGAGTTTGATATGGAATTGACTCTGAATTTGACCGGGAAGGGGGTGGGAGGTTAAAAGGTTTGAGATGAGGAAGTATGAGCTCTTTATCTCCAATGCCCAGGCAAAAAAATGGTGGTAGAGTCTACCCTCTCTTATGATCTCTTATGATACTTCATAGGATTTCTGTAAGGTTTTAATAAAATGAGCATAAAGTCCTGTGCAAACTTTAAAATATTATATTTTATTGTTCAGCCATTTCTGACTCTTTGAAACCACATGGAACATAGCTAACCATGGGGTTTTCTTGGCAAGCATGCTGGAGTGGTTTGCGATTTTGTTCACCGGTGGATCCAGGAGATCTTTTTGTCAGGCAATCAGAGGTTGTGTATTGCCCAGAGTCACATAGGTATAAGTATCTGAAGCTGGATTTTAACTTAGAACTTTATATTCCAAGCAGAGCACTCTGTCCACTAAACCCCTTAACTAACTCCTAGATACAGAGAGGGTATGACTTGCCCAAGTTTACACAGCTAGGAAATGTCTGAGGCTAACACATTATATAAATGTCAGTTATTATTTATGTTTTTCCTGTTACTTTCTAGCCCTATTTCCTATTGTGTCTAAGGTAGTATGATTATGAAATTTATTTCACCTAAAATGGGATTTAGGAAAGTAGGGAAGTATTGAAAGAGTTGTGTTTATTGTCTAGCAAATGCTTAGATGTTTTTCTCAGGACTAAGGGATATATCCAAAAAGATAAAATTACAAAATTTGACATGTCCACTACTTTCTGCTAATTGATCATTGAATACTAATTTATTCTAACCTGTTGTTTACTTGACTTGTTCCTTTTGCTGTCTTCTCTCCCTTCAATCTCTCAAGTTTTACTGCAACTGCTGTAAACATGATGATATAAGCTCACTAAGCAAGGAATTTTATGTCTATCAATTCAGATTTGTAATGACTAACTTTTATGCCTAAGCCAGCTGTTATTTTCCAAATATTACATGACTATAACATCTCAGATTTCGTGTATAAAAAGTCTTCCTATGTTCCTCAACAATAGCCTTAATGTTATGTTTGCAAAAATATTTTACCTAAATACATACATATATATATATATTTATTTATATAAACCTATGTAAAGATATCTATGTTGAGACATATCTGTATATGTCCATATTTCTCTATATAGTTATGTACATAAAGATATCTGTGGAGAGTAATATGTCTATAGATATCTATACAGATATATGTGTATTATACATTTTTCAAATTTAACTAATTTTCTTCTCTACTACATCAATTCTTGCTCCTAAATAATGTTATTTTCATTTACCTCAAGCTTCATTTGGATATATCAATCCCCTTTCTACAGATATTATATTCCTGACTCCTTATAGTTGCTGATTTTGTTTTTTAACTCTTACCTTCTATCAACACTAAGTGTCTGTTCTAAGGCAGAAGAACTGTAAGGGCTAGGCATTTGGGGGTAATTTGTCTAAGGTTGCACAGCTAGGAAATATCTGAGGCCACATTTGAACCCAGAACCTCTCCATTCCAGGACTGATACTCTTCCACAGGGCTTCCTACCTTCCCCATAGGCCTTCATTCTTTTTTTTAATTCTTTTTTATTTTTTACAATTTGCATTTTGATATAATTTAAAAATATTTGTTTTCTGATATTTTGCAATCCATGTTCTCTCCCTCCTTCCATTAGGTGATTTTCAGTCTTCTGGGTATAGGTATTTCTTCTACTTATATAGCTCTCCCACATACAATTTCTTAGAATTATTTTTTCTGTGTACTCCACAGAAAATAAACTCAATTGTGTTTGCTATTTCTTTTTAGGTAACAGCTTCTGAGTTGAAAGAGACTTGAGAAGTCATACATTGGGGTCAAAAAATGTTGTAGGTGGGCTTGCAATCTGTGATACTTTTTTGTCACTATATGACTGGCTCAATTCCTTTGTTGATCTCAAATACATGTTTTTTTATTGTTTAGATGAGGTAACTGAGGTTCAGATGGGTAGAGTGAATCACACACAAAGACAAAGCAAGTAAGTGGCATAGCTGGGACTTGAAACCTCTACTTTTGCCTCAAGGAACAATACTTATTCTTATTATACTTTGATTTCTTACTTCAGTATAAACTCCCTCTGACTTGCAAATCAGATGAGAATGAAGGCAGCATAAGCAAGGGAGAGCACTAGCATTAAGACTGCCAGTATTGTGCAAACACAAGAAGCTATTCAATTTGGAGTTGCTCTCTTTTGGAAATATTTGTTCATTGGCAGGCTAAGGTTGATTCAGCCCTGTTTGATTCAGTCATCCTAGCCAGTTCATTAATTTCCTTCTTCAGTCTGAATGCTTTGCAAATTCAGAATATTACTAGTACAGTTCAATTTATTTTAGATTCTATTAAACCACCTCCAAATGTTTTGAATATTCCTTTCTATTTTCTGCCACTGTGAAGCCACCATTTAAGTGAAGAGTCATAAAGAAAATTCTATTGAAATGATAAATCACAGCCAGCCATGGATATCTTTTAATTGAATCAGCTGATACAACCTGATACAAAACTTTGTTAACATTGAGGTAGGAGAGTGGACCTTTCATGATTAAGCTGGGGGGAAATGCAATTGTATTAGTATATATTCTATTCCATGGTGGAAACAAATGTTATACACTCTAGGGATCCAGTATATTTTAAAATATTATTGAATAATTCATCTTTACAAGTAACTGGGTGGTCCTGGATTTATGTTTTCAGGATCGTAGGCTTCCAGATTTAGAAAAGTAAGGTAACCTTAGAGATAATTTAGTAAAATTTCCTCATTTTGCAGATGAATAAATTGAGACACAGGAAAGTTATACAGCAATAATGGACAGAGTTTCGATTCAGTCTCAGTTCCACAACCAGGTCTTCTATCTTCACATCTTTCCATAGAATAGCTTTATATGCCCCTTCATCACATCCAAATACTCTTAAAGTTCTTTGAATTAGGAAAATAAGTAAGCAAGAGCTATGCCATGTGAGGGAGATGTGACTGTGGGTTTAAAGATAATGTGATGAAATAGAATTTGGCTGATAGGAAACCTCAAAATAGTGGAAGAGACAACTTGGGTGTCAGTTTAATTTGGGGGCAAAAAGGCTAAGTAAAAGAAGATAGCAAAGATAAATCAAAAGGGTACTAATCAAGGGAATAACTGAAGAGAGCTGGATCCAGGAAGGATGTCAAAAATTTAAAAAGAAAGCTAAAAGAAAATCAGGTCTTGGAGACTCAGAATCATAAAGCAAATTACCTGATACTGCCCATGTGTCTTCAGGGAAATTTTTTCAGCCATAATTAAAAGCCTAACTATAAAGATAAGAAAGAATTGGTTTTCTTTGGGGGCCCATTATTGAAAAGTGGCATTTATTGAATTTAAGGATGAAGAGAAGTTAGAATTTTATGTAAATCATGTCTTTATTACTATGATGTGATCCTGCAATTTACCTACCTAGTTATCTCCTAGTTCGTCTAAACTTAGAAGTATTTGAGAATAGGCCTGGTGATAGATTGCATATTTATCCTTTGAAAACTAATATTAGTTTGGAAAAGCTCATCGCTAAAATGTTTACCAATAAGAGATAGATTTCAGCAATTCACAAAGACAATCCAGTGAGTTGTAGAAAGATTATGATGTACAACTAATGAGAAGTTACTACTCTGATAAAATAACAGATCCTTAAAGTATAACACAAAATATGATGGTGATGGAAAAGGAAATTGACAAACACAAGAGGGGGTTTGTTTGAGGACATACCTGGTATATTTATCATAACCTATTAGTATTGATTGATATTAATTTATATCAACTGAGCTTTGACGATGAAAGATTAAGCACATTGTTGTGATACAACATCAGGATCCATGTGTTATGACTATTTTATGGGTGGTAGTGTTGTGGATGATGATGGTGATGGTGGTCATGATGATGATAGTTGACACTGATATAGAACTTTAAAATTTAATATGATCTTCAAACCTTTAATGTAGGTAACTACTAGTATTATCATTCCTATTTTGGCCATATATTTAGTATATATTGGTTGAGTTTTGTACCTAGTTGGTTCAGGACATTGCATTTAGCAAGCATTTCAATATGTAATGTTGTTTTACCATATGAGTTCCTCTTGATATTCTTAGTAAATGAATAGTCCACAGTAAATAATTTTTCATTGATTTTTATGTCAAAATAAGTTTCTGATATTACCAAGTTGACAACATAGGATATTATGTATTCAAAGATACGCCATTAAGAATTTTAGTGATCATAATATAGAAGTAGAAAATCTGGTTTCCTGTGATTACTTCACAGTATAAAATGAACTTCTTACCTGTATACCATAATTCAGGTGTAAGTATAACCATAGGATACTGATTTAAATTTTCAGGGAATCAAAGAATTTGAGTGTTAAAAGGGTCTTTTTCAGTTAAAGTTTTATTTCCTTCCTTAATGTTGCCATTAATTCATTATTCTCCTCATCTTTCTTTTTCGTGGCCATTAAATATATAAACTGCCATTCTTCTCAATTCTTCAAGGTCCATATTAGCCTAATTCAGGCAGTTAGTTTTAAAATAGTCTTTGACAATTTTACAACAGTTGTTTACAAACTGTCTCCTTAGTTGCCTGTCTTCTCTATCTCTGGAAAGATCCAGGTCTTTACATCTACCCTAGCTCAATAAGTTTATCTATAAACTGGGAGGGATTTTCCTCTTGCTTTGGTTTAAGACTTTCCAACTTCATCTTTGTACCAGGCTTATCATAACAAGCTCTCATTGCAGTTAACAATTCCTCTCTAGCCTGGCGTAGTTTTAAGTAGTCTCTTTCACTGTTGGGGCATCATTTGGGGTCTTCACAGAGCCAGTGAATTGCTTTCCTCCCTTGGGCCTGATTAAAAAGATAATTTTATTTCTTTCTCTTTCCATTATAAAGACTTGGAGTAAATTTTCCACATCAATCCATATGGGTTCATAAGTGCAGTAAATGCTCTCTACCTTTTTAATAACTACAATAGGCCTATCTTCAAAGGAAGGAATATTTTGCTTGAATCTTTCAATATTTTGGGGGGTGAAGGGTGCATGATGCCTTAAGGACACCACATCTCCAGTTTTATTGAAGGTGAATACTTCTCTTAAGGAGGATAGGCTTTTAAATGAATTATTTGTGATTTCTGCCTATTGGCTGGATGCTTGGCTTGCAACAGATTAGGTAAGGGGAAGGGGAGGAATGGGTGAGCTGAGAGGGAGGGTTTGGTCTGGGGATGGAGAGGCAGTGCAAAAGGAACAGGTAGGAGGGGGTGTGTAGGGGTAGGGGGCAGGGGGAAGATGAGAGGTAATAGCAGGGGGGTCAGCTGTGTAAAGGAGAGAGGGGCTGGGAAAGAACAGGAAGAATAAGAGATAGGGCAAAGGGAGACTGAGCATGAGTAGAAGTATGGAAAAGAAGGAGTGGGAGCTAGGTGGGGAAAAGGGGAGGGAGAAGGGGAAACAGAGGGAGAAATTGGGTAAGGGAGGGGAAAAGGTGGTTTCAGGCCAATTGCGACCAAAAGCTGAGCAAGGCAAGAGAGGAGGTAATCAATCATCTTGAGACATAGGCTAAGTAAGATTGAATGGAGAGGAATATTCCTTTTGAATTTTGAGATTACTCAAGCTTTTTTTGAAGGTTGTCTATTTGAGTCTGCAGGTTAATCAAGCTAACTTTCTGTTGTTTCTGAGAAGAAATAGATAAAGTATAAAATATTCAATTAGTAATATCATGCTCAGGAACAGTGCTAAACAAAGTCATTGTGGAGCTATGAGCTGTTTGAACTCTGTAAAGTGCTCTGGGAACAAGAGCTGTTTCAAATGGAGAGGAAACTGTTTCCTCAGAGTCTGGGCCATGGTTTTAAACACCATACTTAAACATGCCCCACTTAACTAGTTTGAAAATGGAGAACAGCTGAAAGGCTTTAGCTAAAGGCTAAGTTTGGGATGGAAAGCAAGGAAAGGCAGAAGCTTTCTCTCCAACCTCATAGCCAGGAGCATGGAAACTCCCCTGGTTTAGTTTAAAATCAATTAGGAAGCTAGATTACTAGATGGGGTTGGGGATGCATGGATGAGGCTATTTTAGGTGAGATGGCTTCCCATGCTGTGCTGCTCTGCCTGCAGGGGGAGCACACTGGACTTGGCTCTAAACTGGAAGTTTAAGCAGCTAGCGCATGCTTGAGACCCACATGGTAGTGGGGAGGAGACAGGGGGCCAGCTACTCAGCTGTATTTAGCCTCTCACACTCTGAGCAGGAATCTCAGGGAATCATCAGTGCTCAGGAGGCTGCTGTGGCAGGTCTTAGGAAGGAAGCTGGCATAGGCAAAGAGGCCCATGGGAAGATGGGTGTGGACTGCAGTAACTCCTGATGGGATGCAATGGGAAGAGACTTATCCATTTTGGCCAGGAGTCCCAGGTAAAGTCCAGCAGGTGGGCAGACAGGTGGGGCACCAGAAGTAGCAGGAGAGAAATGTGGCTTTGTTCTACTCCCTATTCTCTACTTAAAGGTTTTCTTAAAAGAAAATTAAGGATTCATTTTCCTTAGACATTCACCAAAAATGTAAGATTTAAATTTAAATCAGTAACTCCAAGTTCTTATTTTTCATAAAGTTTATTAATCATCACTTGAAGTAAAAGAAATTAAAAAATTAGAAGTACAAAGCCTAATATTCTACCCTAAGTATAAGCACAGTCTAAATTCTCCTGCCAGGCTCTCCCTAACATCTGCAGCCCTGTTCAGGGAATAAGAGAGAGGCGGGTCACACCAAAACTTCATCCTCAGTGCATTCACTGCAACATTCACTGCAAATGGGATACAGGGTAAGAGAGTCTTGGGGAGTAAATTCTTTCTACACAAAGGAGCAATCTAGTTCAAGCTATACCTAAATCACAACTTCTTTTACACCATACTCAGCAATTAATCATCGAGTATTTGCCTGAAGACTTTCAAAAGGTGAGGAGCTGGCTACCCCTTAGAGCAGTTTGTTCTATTTTTGCAAGTTGGTTAATATTTTAATATCAAAACTCAATTTGCATCACTTGAAACTTTGATCTATTGTTCTTAGCTTTGCCCTTTGGGGCAAATCAGAGATATTCAAATCCCTGTTCCTTATGTATATCCTTCAAATAATTCAAGACATCAGGCACCCTCCTCTAAATCCTCTCTTCTCTATCCTAAACATTCACAGTTCTTTTACTACATTATCATATCACATTAATTTGAGAACTGTCAACATTTGTGTTTTCCAGTTTGTATGTTACCCAATTTATCAGTGTCCAACAGAACTGCACATGGTAGATATTGTATGTGATGAGAGGCAAAAAGAAATGGTGTATAAAACTTTTGTTCCTGGCTGCTATGCATTTTAATAAAGATAACTTTATAATATTTTAAAAATATCTGAACTTAACATACCCTAAATATAATGAACATTTCCATATAACAAGTAAACAGAAAAATATTAAACACAAAACTACAAATTTTATTACATTCAGTTTATTTTTGTTTTAAGGAGTTCATTCAAGAAGTTTGTGAACAATTTTTACCATCCTGATTTTTTTCTATTTTTCAGTTTATTTTTATTTCCCTTCTCTTCTATGATTTTAAAATGCTTTAATAACATTTTTTCTTTTTTTCCTTTTTAGCCTTATTGTAAAGTCTTTTATTCCTTCCAAATCCTTTTGACATCCTCCCTCAACACACATACACAAAAACAAACATACACACACAAAATGCATTTTTTCTTGGTTGCAAGCCTTCATTTATTTGCCTTATGGAATAGCATATTCAATATTCTCCTCTCCTTTTTAGTGCTAGATCCCAGATCTCATGTCATATTGACTGGGTGACCTTAGTATTTGATTGCTTTCTTTCTGGTTGCTTATGGAATTTTTTTTCTATGACTTAGAAGCTCTACCTTTTAATTATGATCTTCTTTGGAATTTTCATTTAGGGTTTCTGTCAAGGAATTATTTCTATTTTCACTTTTGTCCTCTAGTTCAAATAGGTATAGACAGCTTTCTTTCTCTACCTTCCTCTCTCCTTCCTTCCTTCCCTCTCTATCTCAAAGTTATACAATAAGGTGCTTCTGACTTGCTCTGTTTCTGATTTTGGCCTTTTGGCCTCTCAGTAAACCTCAAGGCTTTTTGCCTTCAGAGGCTCACCTGTTAATGCTGAACTTTGAGTGGATATCTGATCACCATTGATCACTGTAGTTCTTGAGCTCAAGAGATCTGCCTGCTTAAGTCTCTTTAGTGCCTAGGATAATGGACATGCCTATTTATAATTTAAGAAATAAACAAACAAACAAAAAACTTTGGTAAGGAGGTTTTCTTTGATGGGGGAGAGGGTCATGATTTGGAGTATTATGATGATTCATAGATAGGATTCATAGATAATCTCTGACCTATTTTCTAGGTTAGGTATTTTTGATATTATGTAGTTTATATTTTCTTCCATTTTTTCCAGTCTTTCACTTTAAGTTACAGTATTATTATCTCTTGGAGTCACTGAATTCTAATTAGCCCAACTTAATGTGCTTAGTTACTTTGTACTTTCTTTATCCTTTCAATTTTTCTCTAGGACTCTCATTTTATTTCCCATTATTTCCTCTATATTTTTCCATTGATTTATCATGTCATTTAAAACGTCTTGTTTCATTTCTTTCAGGAATTCTAGTAGAACTTACAGCATGACTGGAATTATGCTTAAGGTTTTACTTGTAGACACTATGGATTTATCTTGCATCTTTGGTGTCCCTGGCTCATTATTAGTTTTTATCAAGTCTTTAGTTTATTTTCCTCGATGTAAATTCTGAATTGATAAATTCTTACCATGCTATACTCACTTCTCTTTTTGGTAGAATTATGGAATTTTTTTTTAACTTTTCACCTTTTTCTCCATTTTTTGAACCCTGTGTTCTTTAAGGAACTTAGGGATGGATCAGGTTATGACTGCCTTAGTCCGATCCATGTTGTACCCCTCACAATCTAATTCTTATAGATTCTTGGCCATAGGTCCAGACTCAGAGCCATAACTTCTTCATCATTTTGTAATATTAATTTTCATTTTTTTGTAATTAATCTTTCTATTTACATTGTTAAAATCACTGTATATGTTGTTTTCCTGGATCAGCCTCCTTCACTTCATATCTGTTAATATATTCATGGTTTCTTATATCATAGTACTATTCTATTCATCCAAATACCATGATTTATTTAGTAATTCTTCAGTTGATAGGCATATATTTTGTTTTCAGTTCTTTGTTACTGCAAAAAAAAGCAGCTATAAATATTTTGGTGTATAAGAAGCCTGTTTTTTGTTTGTTTTCAAATCAATAATCTCCTTAGGGTATATACTTAACATTGGACTCTCTGGAGCATTGTATGATATGGCATTGTAGTGACTATATTTTCCTAATTACAAATTGCTTTCCAGAATGGTAATACAAATTTGTATCTCCAGCCAACAATATATCAGTTTCCAGTCTCTCCTTAGGTGCTCGAATATTGACTATTTCCATTTTTGTTATCTTTGCAAACTTCCTAAGAGAAGACTAAGGGTTATTTTGAATTTAACTTAAATTAATTTAAAGCATGATTTCATGTGGCTGTGAATAGTTTGTAGTTCTTTTGAGAACAAGTTGTTTCTATCCTTTGACCACTTCTCTATAGGGGAATGATTTTGGTTTTATATCCATATATATTTTGGAAAACAAATCTTTAACAGGTATTTGATGCAACGATGTTCTCTCCCCATTCAACCTTTTCCCTTCTTATTCAACATAGGTTAGTTTTGTTTATGCAAAGGCCTTTTAATTAACATTAACTACTTATATTTTGTAATTGTGTCTATCTCTTGCTTTGTTAATAATTTACCATATACCCAGAGCTATGAAAAAATATGATCTGCTTCTCATTTAATTTTGAAATATTTATGAAATTTAATATTCAAATCTTGTATCAACATCATCAAACTTGTTGTGAAATATGGTAAAAGATATTGGTTGAAACTTAATTTCAAACAAATTTTCCTCCATTTTTTTACAATTTTAAAATAGAATAGTTTTTAACTAAGTCATATTTTCTGGCTTTTGAAACTCTGGTTTGAGTTCAGTAATTTTGGTTTCTTTTTAATTTATTTCATTGACCCACTTTTAATTTATTATTAGTCCCCATTGGTTTTTTTAATTGATACTTTAAAATATAATTTAAAATATTGAATTACTACTCTCCCTTCATTCCTATTGCTTCCACTATTTCCTTCAAAATTCTACATCTTTTTTCCCTCCAAATAAACTTTGTTATTGTTGTTGTTGTTGTTGTTGTTACTCTGTAGCATCACCTCAATCTTTAAAGCAATTTTGGTATTTTTGTCATTGTTTTTACATTGGTCTGGTTGAAGCACAAGCATTAAATGTCCCTTCATCTACTTAAGTTGTCATTTCTTTATAGAGCATTATGTAATTCAATCAATAAACATATTGTAATTGCCAACTATGTGTTTGGTATTGTGTTAAGTGCTAGGGAAACAAAAAAGTGGCCTACCCTCTAGGACCTCAAAATCTATTGAGGAAGGTAATATTAAACAAATATACACAAATAATCCGAGTATGATATTAATAGTAAATAATTAATAGAGGACAAATTAATAGTAAATAAGTAATAGAGGACAAACAGAATTAAAAGAGATTGAGAAAGGCTTCCTGTAAAAGATGGGATTTAATTTTGGACTTAAAAGGAAACAAGTGAAGTCAGTAGACAGAATTGTTACAGGGAATGTTCCAGAGAATGTTCCAGGCATGAGGGACATGCAAAAGGAAATATGTATACATATATATATATATATATATATATATATATATATATATATTTAAAGCCAAGAGATGGATTTTCTTTTTGGGAAATAGCCAGGAGGGTCAGTGTTATTGGATCAAAGAGTATATTACAGGAAGTAAGTTATAAAAAGACAAGAAAGTTAGGAGGGGGCTAGGTTATGAAGCACTCTAGATGTCATACAAAAGATTTTTTTATTTGATCATTTAAGTGACAGGGAGCCAATGAATAGGGTGGGACGATCTGGTGGGACTTGTGCTTTAGAAAAATCACTTTGATGACTGAATGGAAGGAAGATTTCAATGGGGGAGACTTAAGGAAGACAAATGCACCAGCAGGCTAATGGAATAGTCTAGGCATGAGATGAAGTGGTAGCAATGTCAACACGTACTGAGTATACTTTGGTAGATTGACTCTGAAATATTTTATACATTTACTTGGATTTCTTTTTTAATTATTGCATTTTAGAATTTGTTGTTATCATAGAGAAGCTATTGATTATTGTAGGTTTATTTTCTAGACTGAACTTTGCTGAAGGTATTGGCTATTTTAATTTGTTTATTTTCTAATTCCCTAAGATCTTCTGAGTAAATAGTCATTTATCAAGAAGATTTTCTTCTTTTTTGTACACTTTTAATTTATGGTTTGTCTTACTTTAATACTAACTTTGGTCTGTTCTTAAAAAAGCTCTACTGGATTATTGTGATCATTACTTCATTTTATACATTTTCCCCAACAAACACTTCAATAATACATTCTAAAACTATATTTTATTCTTTAAGAATAAAATATAACTCATTGGCCTCTTCTTTCTCTCTCTTTTTTGTTGTGAAAAGCAGCAAGGTTTTCCTTCTTTAATCCTATGATAATTCTCCAAACCTCAACAAGTTTTCAAAGAATATAAAGAGTACTTCAGTAATCACACTTACAAGTTTAATCAATACCCTATAATATATGACTAAGATAA
>NC_058130.1:120481903-120522386 GCF_016433145.1 Gracilinanus agilis | reverse complement strand
AGAGAGAGAGAGAGAGAGAGAGAGAGAGAGAGAGAGAGAGAGAGAGAGAGAGAGAGAGATTGGGAGAGTTTGTGTATGTGTGCATGCTGATAGATGGAGTGTGTGAACATTTGAACATTAAAAGAGAATTCAACTGGCCTCTGATTTTCTATTTCATATCCAAGGTGTGATCTTTATTTACCCCAAGCTGTAGAGGTTGAAAGTTTAATGGGAAAGGGCCAGTCCAGGTCACCAGTGATGACTGTTGACTTTCTTTTGCTCACTAATACACCCCACAGGGATAGACAGAGTAGGCTATGAGTGGTGCAAAGTCTAGGGTAGAAGAGGTGGGAGAGTAGGGTGATACCCTGCATGCAAGAAATTCATCAAGGTAATCAAGGCTGCCAAAATAAAATAAAAACAAAAACTACATGAATAGATTCATACTGTTTAGAATGAGGGAAGTGATAGTTCTACTGTGCCCTGTCCTGGCCAGGTTATATCTATATGTGAATTTAGTTCTAGGAGTTACATTTTAGGAGGGACATTGATAAACTAGAGTAGGCCTAGAGGAAAGAGATATGAGGATATGAAATTTCAGAGGAAATATGGTATAATGTCTAAAATATTGGACTTGGAGTTAAAAAGACCTCATTTCAAAATTTCAGACACAAAATATGTAGGATGCTGGGCAGTCCATTTAAATTTTCTGTGTCTCGGTTTCTTCAGTGCGAGATGCCCTCTAATATATATTCGGTGCCCTAAACCTATCATCCTATTTACTATAGTTCTATGAAAACTGCTTGGAGGAAAAGGGGATGTTTAACTTGGAGAAGTGAATATCCAGGATTTGGGAACAGATAATGGTTTTCTTGAGGTATTTTGAATGCCAGTGTTGAGAAAAAGGCATGACTTCTTTTGGTTGACCATGGAAGACAGAATTAGAAGGAATTTTGAGTTGTAAAAAAGAAAGATTTCAAGTTGATGTCAGAAAATTTTAAACATAAACAAAAATAAACATAATAATAAAACAGCAAAAACATCAATAAAATATTAAGAAAATTATAGCTATTCCAAAGGAGAATATCTCTGGAAGGAAAAAGTTTTACCTCTCTAAAGGTATTAGAGGGGATGCCATAGGATCACTTGTTGGGGATATTATATAAGGGTTTCTCAATCATTTATAATATGGTCTGAATCAAGTTTAAGATTCATCTCAGGATTAAAATTCTTTCTTGATTTCTTTTTGCTCCTCCAGTTCATTATCATTTACCTAGACATTCTACTTTAGAAGTGTACATTGCGGATGGAGTAGAATGATGATACCAGGGAATGAGTGAGATTAGAAGCAAATAGAAATCTTGACCATATCATTAGTAACTCCAGTGGAATATTTTATATATGACTAATTTGATTCAACTCAGTTTATTAGACCATTTCAATTCAATAAAATGAAGCATCTAACAGACCTCTGCTATAAGAAAGGTTGTTTATATGCCAGGAAGCAGTTTTCAAATAAAACATAATCCATCCCTTACCTCACTTACAGCAAGTTTTAATTTCTAAATAATAACATAGATATGGAAAGTTTATGAGTCCTGAAACAGGCCTACCCTACTCAAAAATTGAGTAACAATATCCTTGACAATATTTTTTTTTCATTTCACTTGTAAAAAGAGGATTATTTAAATTTTAAAACATGATTCATTCAGATCCAAACCTCTCTCATGGGCCTCACATTCTGATTACAAATCACAACAGCAATGATTGTTTCTTGCATTAGAGAAATTCTGTCCTTGCCAAAGTATAAGTTGCTAGATACCTAACAATGCATAAACATTACTCACATCACCAGGCTAGATAAAAAGAACATTGTCTTATCTAGCTGAAATTGGAGGAGTAAATTAGGTTAGCAGAACTTAACTACTGACTTAGAATTTTTGTGTCCTTACTCATGCAAGAAATAAAAAAGGCCCCCTGAGCATTTAATGATTGCATATAGTCAGATCTGTAATTCACATTTGATCAGACATCTCTAACAGCAAGGTACCACAGAAAATATGCCAGGACTTCGGACCCATTGATTCCAAGAGAAAGGATGCCAGCACTCTGAATTACTTGCTCTCTGATGTTCCTCTGCTTTATACTACAACTTTGATTACCCAGAAAGCTAAGGGAATGGGGTGTTCTGGTTGATTTATTTTCTGGTTAACTAGAAAAACCCTTCTTATTTCAAGTCATGTTGATGAAAATCTTTCTACAAGGCATTAGCACACTTTCTTGACTTGGCAAATAAAATACATGGAAAAAAGTTGAAGTTCCTTATTTGGAAGTGTGACAAAGGCAACAAATTAGGGTCTTCCTTCTGAATATAAATCATTGACACTGTAAACATTGGTGTAGAAAGTGTAGGACATAAAGTTAAAAGTAAAGTGATACTGTGGCATCCACTAAAGTTTGTTTATTTGAAAAAATCTGTGATATTCTATGGAGAAGTGGAAATAAGTTTAAATTCAGTCAAGAGAGAGCTAAATTCAAATCTTGCTTCTGAATTTAACTAGCTTTGTTACTATGGGTAAGATACCTTAGCAAATAAAAACAAGCTAGAAAAAAAATATGAACTTTACAAATAGCAAGAAACACAAAGATTTCAGTATACAAAGAATAAAAAAGGATTATGTATGAAACTGTGAAAAAAAATAAAATAGGAGAATAAAATCTGTAATCCATAACTGATAGAAATGCTGAGAGGATAAAATAATGCATGTTAAAGGGAAGGTACCAACTAGTACCAACGAATATTATAATCTAATTTGTTGTAATTTGCCTATTTCTCCTAAAAACAGATACATTTCAAAAACAAGTTCTAATTAACTGAGGTTACATGGCAAGCTGAGCATATCACCTGAAAGTGATTTTAAATATGAAATACATATTCTTGAATCACTAGTTAATGTTGATTTGTATGAATAAATCCTCCCCAGATAGGTTTCAACATTTTTTAAACATTTATTAATATTCATTTTTAACCTGTTTACATACTTTATGCCCCTACTTTCCCCTTCACCCCCGTGCTATCCCCCCACCCATGGCCGACGCACATTTCCACTGGTTGTAACATGTGTTCTTGTTCAGGGCCTATTTCCATATTGTTGTTAGTTGCATTGGTGCGGTAGTTTCGAGACCACATCCCCAATCATGTCTGCCTCAGCCCCTGCATTCAAGCAATTGCTTATCTTCTATGTTTCCTCTCCTGCAGATCTTCCTCTGAATGTGGGTATCGTTCTTTACCATAAATCTTTCAGAGCTGTCTTGTGTCATTGCATTGTTGCTAGTACAGAAGTCCATTACATTCGATTTTACCACAGTATATCAGTCTCTGTGTACAATGTTCTTCTGGCTCTGCTCCTTTCACTCTGCATCAATTCCTGGAGGTCTTTCCAGTTCACCTGGAACTCCTCCAGTTTATTATTCCTTTTAGCACAATAGTATTCCATCACCAGCATATACCACAATTTCTTCAGCCATTCCCCAATTGAAGGACATACCCTCCCTTTCCAGTTCTTTGCCACTATAAAAAGTGCAGCTATAAATATCTTCATACAAGTCTGTTTATCTATGATCTCTTTGGGGTACAAACCCAACAATGCTATGGCTGGATCAAAGGGCAGGCATTCTTTTATAGCCCTTTGAGCATAGTTCCAAATTGCCAGCCAGAATGGTTGGATCAGTTCACAGCTCCACCAGCAATGCATTAATGTCCCAATTTGGCCACATCCCCTCCAACATTCATTACTCTCCCCTTCTTTCATTTTAGTCAATCTGCTAGGTGTGAGGTGGTACCTCAGAGTTGTTTTGATTTGCATTTCTCTAATTATTAGAGATTTAGAACACTTTCTCATGTGCTTATTGATACTTTTGATTTCTTTACCTGAGAATTGCCTATTCATGTCTCTTGCCCATTTTTCAATTGGGGAATGGCTTGATTTTTTATACAATTGATTTAACTCATTGTATATTTGAGTGATTAGACCCCTGTCAGAGTTTTTTGTTATAAAGATTTTTTCCCAATTTGTTGTTTCCCTTCTGATTTTGACTACATTGTTTTTGTTTGTACAAAAGCTTTTTAGCTTAATATAATCAAAACCATTTAATTTACATTTTGTAATTTTCTCTAACTCTTGCTTGGTTTTAAAATCTTTCCTTTCCCACAGATCTGACAGGTATACTATTTTGTATTCACTTAACTTATTTATAGTTTCCCTCTTTATATTCAAGTCATTCACCCACTCTGAATTTATCTTGGTGTAGGATGTGAGATATTGATCTAGACCTAATCTCTCCCATATTGTTTTCCAAATTTCCCAGCAGTTTTTGTCAAATAGTGGATTCATGTCCCAAAAGTTGGGCTCTTTGGGTTTATCATACACTGTCTTGCTGACCTCATTAACCCCAAGTCTATTCCACTGATCCTCCCTTCTATCTCTTAGCCAATACCATATTGTTTTGATGACTGCTGCTTTATAGTATACTTTAATGTCTGGTACTGCTAGGCCCCTTTTTTCATTATTTCCCTAGATATTCTTGATCTTTTGTTCTTCCAAATGAACTTTGTTATAGTTTTTCCTAATTCAGTAAAGAAGTTTTTTGGTAATTTGATAGGTATGGCACTAAATAGGTAAATTAATTTGGGTAAAATGTTCATTTTTATTATGTTAGCTCATCCTACCCATGAGCAATCAATGGCTTTCCAATTGTTTAGATCCAGTTTTATTTGTTTGGAAAGTGTTTTGTAGTTGTTTTCATATAATTGCTGTGTTTGTTTTGGTAGATAGATTCCCAAGTATTTTATATTGTCTAGGGTGATTTTAAATGGTGTTTCTCTTTCTACCTCTTGCTGCTCTAATGTGTTGGAAATATATAGAAATGCTGATGATTTATGTGCATTTATTTTGTATCCTGCAACTTTGCTAAAGTTGTTGATTATTTCTACCAGCTTCTTAGTTGATTCTCTAGGATTTTTTAAGTAGATCATCATATCATCTGCAAAGAGTGATAGCTTAGTCTCCTCATTGCCTATTTTGATACCTTCAATTTCTTTTTCTTCTCTAATTGCTATTGCTAGTGTTTCTAGTACTATGTTGAATAATAGAGGTGATAATGGGCATCCTTGTTTCACTCCTGATCTTATTGGGAAGGCTTCTAATTCATCCCCATTGCATATAATGCTTATTGATGGTTTTAGGTATATACTGTTTTATCATTTTTAGGAAGGGTCCTTCTATTCCTATACTTTTCAATGTTTTCAATAGGAAAGGATGCTGTATTTTGTCAAAGGCTTTTTCAGCATCTATTGAGATAATCATGTGATTTTTGTTTGTTAGACTGTTGATATGGTCAATTATGTGGATGGTTTTCCTAATGTTGAACCAACTTTGCATTCCTGGTATAAATCCCACCTGATCATGGTGGATGATTTTCTTAATTACTTGCTGAAGTCTCTTTGCTAATGTTCTATTTAAGATTTTTGCATCTATGTTCATTAGGGAGATTGGTCTATAGTTTTCTTCCTCTTTTTTTGGTCTACCTGGCTTTGGAATCAGTACCATATTTGTGTCATAAAAGGAATTTGGTAGGACTCCTTCTTTGCTTATCATATCAAAAAATTTATATAGAATTGGGATTAGTTGCTCTTTGAATGTCTGATAGAATTCACTTGTGAATCCATCAGATCCTGGTGACTTTTTATTAGGGAGTTCTTTGATGGCTTGTTCAATTTCTATTTCTGATATTGGATTATTTAGGTATTCTATTTCTTCTGCTGTTAATCTAGGCAATTTATATTTTTGTAGATATTCATCCATATCTCCTAAATTGTTATGTTTGTTGCCATATAATTGGGCAAAATAGTTCTTAATGATTGCCTTAATTTCGCCTTCATTAGAGGTGAGGTCTCCCTTTTCATCTTTAATAATGTAAATTTGGTTTTCTTCTTTCCTTTTTCTTATTAGATTGACCAGTACTTTGTCTATTTTATCTGTTTTTTTCAAAATACCAGCTTCTAGTCTTATTTATTAATTCAATGGTTCTTTTACTTTTGATTTTATTAATTTCTCCCTTAATTTTTAGTATTTCTAATTTAGTTTTCATCTGAGGGTTTTTAATTTGTTCGCTTTCTAATTTTTCGAGTTGCATACCCAATTCATTAATCTCTGCCCTCCTTAATTTGTTAATATATGCATTCAAGGATATAAATTTCCCCCTGAGTACTGCCTTGGCTGCATCCCACAGACTTTGGTAGGATATCTCATCATTGTCATTCTCTTCAATGAAATTATTGATTGTTTCTATGATTCCTTCTTTGACAAATTGGTTTTGGAGAATCATATTATTTAATTTCCAATTAGTTTTTGATTTTCCTGTCCAGGTGCCCTTACTAATTATTATTTTTATTGCATTATGATCTGAGAAGGTTACATTTGTTATTTCTGCTCTTTTGCATTTGTTTGCAATGATTCTATGCCCTATAACATGGTCAATCTTTGTGAATGTGCCATGTGCAGCTGAAAAGAAGGTGTATTCCCTTTTGTTCCTATTTATTTTTCTCCACATATCAATTAAATCTAATTTTTCTAGGACTTCATTCACCTCTCTTACCTCTTTCTAATTTATTTTTCGGTTTGATTTATCTAGATCTGACAGAGGAATATTTAGATCTCCCACTAGTATGGTTTTACTATCTATTTCCTTCTTGAGCTCTGCCAGTTTCTCCTTTATGAATTTGGGTGCTATGCCACTTGGTGCATATATATTGAGCAGTGTTATTTCCTCATTGTTTATACTGCCTTTAATCAGGATGTAATGTCCTCCCCTGTCTCTTTTAATCATATCTATTTTTACTTTGGCTTTGTCAGAGATCATAATAGCCACTCCTGCCTTCTTTTTTTCATTTGACGCCCAAAAGATTTTGCTCAAGCCCTTAACCTTAAACTTGTGTGTGTTTACCCACCTCATATGTGTTTCTTGTAGACAACATATGGTAGGATTTTGGTTTCTGATCCACTCTGCTATTTGCTTCCGTTTTATGATCGAGTTCATCCCATTCACATTCAGAGTTACAATTATCAGTTGTGCATCCTCCCCTAGACCCACCCCTTCTTCTTAAACTATTTTCTTTTAAACCAGTGGTTTGCTTTTGAGCCACTATCCCCTATCCCCTCCCTTCATTGACTTCCCTTTCTGTCCCCTCCCTTGTTATTCCCCTCTTTTTGTTTTTTAAAGGCCTAATGAATTCCCTCCTCCTTCTTATCCCCTCCCTTTTTTGACCTCCCCACTCCCCTGCTCCCTTTGGTTTGTCCCTTCTGACTTTCTCAGAAGGGTTAGATAGAGTTTTTTATCTGAATGGATAATAAAGCTACTCTTCCCTCTCCGGGTTGATTATCCTGAGAGTAAGGTTTGATTATTCCCTCTTAATGCTCTCTTCCTCTCCTTCTTATAATAGTATTTATCTCCTCCCCTTCCCATGCCCTCTTTTTGTGTAATAGAATATCCTATTTTTCTTATTTACTCAGATTTTTATTAGTGTACCCTACTATTCCCCCCCCTCTTTCCCACCCCCATTTCATCTTAGACCATTTAGTATCCTATCCTCTCCCTATGAATTATTCTTCTGGTTGCTATAATAGTGAATATTATAATAGTGAATAGAGTTCACTACAGAGAATTATACATAGCATTTCTCTACATAGTAATACAGATACTTAGATCTTATTTAAGCCCTTAAAGAGTCAAATTAAAAAATTATAAGTTTTCTTTCTTTTCCCTCTGTTTCTTATTTACCTTTTCATGTTTCTCTTGATTTTTGTGGTTGGGTATCAAACTTTCCATTTAGTCCCGGTCTCTTTTGTGCAAAAACTTGGAATTCTTCAATTTTGTTGAATGCCCATACTTTCCCCTGGAAATACATAGTCAGTTTCGATGGGTAGTTGATCCGTGGCTGAAGACCCATCTCTCTTGCCTTTCTGAATATTGCGTTCCAAGCCTTGCAGTCTTTTAGAGTGGAAGCTGCCAGATCCTGTGTGATCCTTATTGGTGCTCCTTGATATTTGAATTGTCTCTTTCTGGCTTCTTGTAAGATTTTTTTCTTTTACTTGAAAGCTCTTGAATTTTGCTATTATATTCCTTGGTGTTGACTTTTCTGTGTCCAGTGTAGAGGGTGTTCTATGGATCCTTTCAATGTCTATATTGCCCTCTTGTTGTAGAACTTCAGAGCAATTTTGCTGAATAATTTCTTTAACTATGGAGTCCAAGTTTCTATTAATTTCTACCTTTTCAGGAAGACCAATGATTCTCAAATTGTCTCTTCTCAACCAGTTTTCTTGATCTGTCACTTTCTCATTAAGATATTTCATGTTTCCTTCTATTTTATCAGTCTTTTGACTTTGTTTTATTTGTTCTTGTTGTCTTGAGAGATCATTGTGTTCTAATTTTTCAATTCTAGCCTTTAAGGACTGGATTTTGGCTATAATCTTTTGGTTTTCGACTATAATCTTTTGGTTTTCCTTTTCAATCTGGTCATTTCTGGTGTTCAATTTGCTTATCAGTTCATTTGTTTTCTGAGCCTCACTTTCCAATTGCAAGATTCTGCCTTTTAAGTTGTTATTTTCTTGCCAGATCTCTTACATCTTCTTCAACATTTCATTTTTGAACTCTTCAATAGCTTGTGACCAGCTTTCATTTTTTTGGTAAGGTTTGGATATGATTACTTGTTTGTCCTCCTCTGTTGTCTGGATTTTTTCTGTGTAAAAGTTGTCGAGTGTTCCAGAGTTTTTCTTGATAATCTTTTTCTTCTTCGGTAGTTCTCGGCTTGCCATCATTAGCCCCACCCCCTTTCAGCTTTGTCTTCACACTCAGGGTCTGCCTGTGATTTCTAAGCTCCCCTGGGCTCTGGTCTCCTTGTCCTCGGGGTCAGGCCTCCTGGTAGAACCCGGTCTGCCCCTCTCCCCGAGGCTCCTTCAGCAGTCTCAGGGGCTGCTTCCACAGCCTAGCTCCGGTCTGCTCCGGGTCCTCACTCGAGGTCCAAGCCTGGGCTGGAGATCTTTATTCAAGCCTAGGGCACTGCCTTCACCCGCACAGACTCTAGGGAAAATTTCTGCATTACAGATATTTATTCTCACTTAGGGCACTATCTTCACACACAGAGAAGCTAGGGAAAGTCCGTGGGCTGGAGATCTTTAATTGCACCTAGGGTGATGCCTTCACCTGGGCAGACACTGGGGAAAGTCCCTGCGTTAGAGAAAGTCCCTGAGTTAGAGATCTTTGTCCCGGCCCGAGGCAGTGCCTTCACTGGCACAGACACTGGGGAAAGTTCGTGCATGCCCCCCAGCCACTTGGGGTCCCTCATCTTGTAGCACACAGGTACAAGCCCTGGGGCTGCTAATGATTTACTGGTTACCCCAGTCCTGTTTTCACTCTTGTGCTTTGGCCTTGGTGTTGTTCGAGGTGTGTGGTGTGGGGGTTGGGGGAGGGGCTTCTTCCTCTCCCATTTTAGTGAGGGCTGTTTCACCCCTTTATAGCATGGAAATGCCCCGATTCTGCGTACCTTCAATGCTGCTCCCTGTTGTGGGTTTCCTTCGTTCGTCTGGGCTCGTTTTTATTTCCCCTTGAGGGGTCCTGTATGCTTTGGTTAGGAGAGATGGAGCAGCTGCTCCTTACTCTGTCGCCATCTTAACCGGAAGTCCACCATTTTCTTATAATTTGTATAATATTGCCATTTTAGTTGAGTAAATATAATTTTTGCTTTTAAAATTCAACTTTTCTATACCTTATATTACATGATTTCCACTGCTCCACAATGTTATTAGAAGCTTATCTGTAAGATCACAAGGTGTTACTAATATTATATTGTTGGTACACATTTCCAGATCAATGAATCAATATTATCATAGTATGCTTCATCTCCAATTTCCATGCCACATTTATTTGGTGGTTGATTTTCATACAAGGGAGTTATTTTGTGTTAGCAAGCTCATTATCTTCACTTTTGTTTGTTTCCTTAGTTTTATCCAGAAACTCATTTCTCTTGGTAATAAAAGAGCAAAAAGAAGCAAAAATATACACAGACTCTTGAACCATGTTGATTTGATTAGCAACTTGCACACATTAAAATGAAAGAAGAAAAAGCCTTCTCTGGAAAATATTTTTTAAAACACTTCACTATAGCTTTCTGATTTATCAAAATAAAAATACTAATAAAAATGCCCCTCTGGATTGAAAGAGAATACGAATTTTGGGGACAACTCTTTGGCAAATCCCATCATCAAAATTAATAAGGAAAATAATCTGACATTTTTCAATTATAAAATTAATCTTTGTAGTTGGCATCGCGTCAAATTGTGGACACAAAAAGATTCAGATTAGTCATGTATCTCAATAAAGGATTGAGCAGACTACTTGAACTTTGTGAAATATGTTCAGGATTTTTGTTTTGATGATCCATATTCCATAATTTGGAATCCAGATAAGTTTTTCTGAATAGAGGAATGGAATGCCATGAAGCTTCCCCTCTTATCCTTATAGTTTTATTTTGATTTTGAGTCTCAAATTAAAAGTAAAATAGAGAGGGGGACACAAAAAATTGAAGGGCAAAGATAAAAAAATTAATGGAGGGAAAAGATAATACTAGTCAGTTATGGTGGTACACACATTTAATCCCTGCTACCTGAAAAGCTGAGGGTGGAAGAACTTCCTTCATCCTAGGAGTTCTGGTCTTCAGTAAAGCTAACAGGAATTAATTGTTCACACTAAGTCTGGCACCCATATCATAAGTCTTAGAGTGGGGAATTAGTCCAGAGCAGAAACAGAGCTGGTCAAAGCTTATATGCTAAATAGCAATGAGATAGCAATGAGATTTGTTTTTTAATCACCGCTGCAATTGTATCCTAAGACTGAAAGATCAAGTCTCAAAAAAACAAAAACAAAAAAATGTGGGGAAAAGTAGTTGTAATTCTACTGGAAAAATAATTAAAAATATAAGTTATTTTCAGACTCTTTTATAATTGTAGGTCCAACAAATGGACCCAATATTAAAACCTCTTGTAGAAATTCCTTGAACTCATGAACACCATTGCTTACACACACATGAATCCATGCCATTTTGGAAAATGTCACTAGTAGTTAGTACATTTGAAAGCTGTCTAGACTCAATTCAATTAAACAAATATGTATAAGACGAAATAAATTAGAGTACCCAGTGGATATGGTGTTAAGAAAGGGGGAAGAGTAGAAAATAAGTAGAGGTTATTGAGTCTGGGCAATAGGGAGATAATAAAATCAACAGAAAAGCAGAAATTGAAGCCACAGGAAAAGACGCAAAAGAATAAATTTGGTCATTTTATATGTAGAGGTAACAATTAAAGAATACAGAGCAGCAGTTCTTAACTGGGGATTCCTATTTCTCAAAGGTATTCATGGAATGGATATATTTCCATGGGTTAATGAACTTTGGAAAGTACATCTTAATTCATGACATGCCACATCTAATAAGGGATAGGGTGGGGTATCTTTATGAACTTTGGAAAGTACATCTTAATTCATGACATGCCACATCTAATAAGAGATAGGGTGGGGTATCTTCTTATATCACTTCTTTGGGGCCATAGAAAATCTTTGTAATTTTATTACATTAAATTCTTATTGTTTTTTTTTTGGTGGGGGAGGAGAAGTTCTTTCCATTTACCTTGTTGTAGTATTGTATATTGTTTTCTTGATTCTGCTCACTTCAATCTTCATAACATTGTGTAAATCTTTCCATGCTTTACTGAATTAATTCTGTTTACAACAATATTCCATTATACTCATGTACAATTTGTTTAGTTTTTTCCAGATGGAGGACATCTATTTTGTTTACAATTCTTTTATAGCACAGTAAGCACTATTATAAATATTTTGTTGTATATATGGGGTCTCAATTTTTATCAATAACATCCTTGGGGTATAAGCGTGGTAGAATTATCTCTAGATTTTACTGTGCTTTATAGTAGTTATTTCTTTTGTTTTTTCTAATATCCAGACATTGTCTTAGTTTTTTAAAAGTTTGAAGAACTAATACCTCTTATGTGATGATTCAGGCAATTCTTTCTTAATCCCAGAATGTGAGGTATATCAAACTTTGGGTAAAATACTTACAGAAATGTATTGTTTGTTTTATCTTGTTTTTCTTTCTTTTTTCTTTCATAAATACCATACCACTTGCAATCATGAGGGGATGAATAAAATGAGGCCAAAATTATTTTTTTAAAGCTCCTGAGAAGAATATAAAATGTTTCATACTTTCACTTTTTTTGAAACCCTTATCATTTGTTTTAGAATCAGTACTAAGTAATGGTTCCAAGGCAGACAAGTAGTTAGGGTCAAGGATTTGGATTAACTGGTTTGCCCAGTGTCACACAACTAGAAAGTATCTGAGGTCACACTTGAACTCAGGACTTCTCTACAGGTCAAGCTCTCTATCCACTGAGCCACCTAAAACCACCATGACACTTTTTTTTTTGGTGAGTTACCATTTGTTTTTATTTTTTAGATATATAATAACATAACATGAACACAATAATATAATAACTATGATTTGTTATAAATATATGATAAATTATAATAAATATGCTTATTGAAGCAAAACCAATTCTCACATAAGCTATGTCCAGAAATCTACATCTCATTCTTGTTCCCCTTCTTCTCACCATCTCCTCTTTCCAAGAAAACAGGTGATATAATATAGATTATATATAATTATTATATGTTATATTTTTATACACAATTACATGTGAATATGTATATGCCTATTTGTCATGTTGTGAAATAAGACACATATTGATTACACTAGATAAAAGTTCATGGAGGAAATAAAATGAAGAATGGTATGTTTCAGTGTGCAAACAGACTTTGTCTGTTGCCCCTATGGTAGTGGATACCATTTTTTTAAAAATCAGGAGTCCTTTGGAGTTGTCCTGGATCCTTACTTTGTTGATAATGGTTAATCCATTCACAGTTAATCATCATATATTATTGCTATTACTGTGGCTCACTTCACTTTGCATCTCTTCATATAAATCTTTCTAGAATTTTTTTGATTGTGTGTGATTATCTTGTTTCTCATCTCTTATGACACAATAGAATTTCATTATAATCCTATACTACAACTGGCTCAGAAATTCCCCAACTAATGGGCATCCCTTCAGTTTTCATTTCTTTGCAACCACAAAAAAAGCTGCTATAAATATTTAAAACATATAATTTATTTTCCTTTTTCCTTGATCACCTTAGGAAATAAATCTAATAGTTGTATTGCTGGGTCAAAATGTATACACAGTTTTAGAACCCTTTGAATATAATTCCAGATTATTCATTTCATAGATCTTCTACTAATGTGTCAGTGTCCCTATTTTTCCACACCCCCTCAAGCATTAGTCATTTCCCCTTTTTATTATTTTAATCAACCTGAGAGTTGTGAGATATTTCAGAGTTGTTTTGATTTCTAGTTCTCTAATCAATAATGATTTAGAGTATATTTACTATAGCTTTGATTTTTTCATCACCAAGTAGTCTGTTCATATCTTTCAACTATTTATCATTTGGGAAATGGCTCATATTCTTATATATTTTATAAAGTTCTCTATTTTAGATATGTTACCTGTGTATTCAAGAAAATGACTGTAAAAATTTCCCAATTTTTACTTTCCTTCTAATCCTGGGCATATTAGTTTTTTTGTACAAAATGCTTATTTAATTAATTTAATATATTAAAATGATCAATTTTACATTTCATGATGCTTTCTATCTCTCGTTTATTCATAAATTCAATTCTTCTCCTATCAATAAAGCTGATAGCTAGTATGTTCCCTATTCTTCTAAATTGTTTATAATATCTTCCTTTATGCCTGAATTATCTAAGCATTTTAATCTTATCTTGGTAAATAGAATAAGATATAGGTCTCTACTGGTTTCTGCCAAATTGTTCTTCATCTTACATAACATTTTTTTTAACAAATAGAGAATTCTTATTCCCCAAACTTGAATTTTTACCTTTGTCAAACACAATATTACTATTATTTTTATGATTGTTTGTTGTATGTCTACTCTATTCTTTTGATGTACTTTTCTATATCTAAGCCAGTACCTCAAAAATTTAACACTAAGAATTCAGCAATAAATTCTGAAAGATACAATAAAATGTGTATGCTTTGATTTTTATAGTATAATAGCTAACACACTCAGAATTTCTCTTTTCCTCACACCTAAAACACACAAAAACATAGAGGAAGATGAAGTTCTTGTTTCAGATACATAGGTAGTCTTTTCTGAGAGTCATTTTCTTTCCTGAGGTCTTTTAGGATATTATTACTAAATTTTATATCTCTAGTATCCTGTGGTTTGGTGCTGCTCTGTGGTTAAGACTTACTAAGATGGAAAAAGGCGTGTGTGTGTGTGTGTGTGTGTGTGTGTGTGTGTGTGTGTTTATGTAATATATAATTTCAAATTCTACACATTGTGATTTAAATCTACTTATCTGATATATTACAGAAGCAGATAACATTCAGATAAAATAAAATCTATGCTGAATTTATTTTAAAGTTCAGTATGTTTATAGGAAATAGAAAGCACATATTTTTGTCAGTAAACCACAAAGAAATATTTTTAGGATGATTGGTTGAACAAGGACTTCATCTATCATTAGAATTGAATAAATAACAGAACTGCAGAAAATTAAAAGAGCAAAACATATGTAAACTTCAGAAATTTGATGAACAATACATTTTCATTATGTTTCATTTCTAAAATGTGACATTTTTGTCCCTGAAGGGCACAAAGTTGCTTATAGAAGGAAAGACAATAAAATGTTACATGTGGTGAATCAAAACCAGATTACTTCTTTGTCATTGAAGAATAAATAAATTATTAACATACAAAATTACACAGATGATTATTGTCTAGTTTGTATTTTATGTTATCATTGAAAGGAAAGGATGAAAACTTTTTAAAATAATAAAATACATGATACACAAATTGGTCTAATCACAGTAGTCAAAATCTATGACCACAAATAGCATTAGAATAAAACCTCTGCATCAAGATTTTTCTAACCCCACTCAACTGGAGGTTTCACATATACTACAAAAATTTAATATAATAAAATCTTCTTTTAAAATAATTGATATTTTCCCTTAGGGTTACTGTAGTGGGATTATTATTGAGTCATAGATTTTGAGGTGGAAGGGAAGTTAGAGGCAGCATGCTCCAAATCCTCATTTTACATTTATAGAAACTAAAGCCCAAAGAGTTTAAGTGATGATCCTTAGTTTGTATATGTAGCCCATATTTGAACCTGGATTCAGACTTAGGTTCTCTGAAGGAAAATTCAGGACTTTTTCTGTTGTATCACATTGACTATCTATATACACACATACTGAAAGGTCATGAAAAATGGGAGCAGTTTTAAATAAGACTGTAAAGTATGTCTGAACTCTAAGACATGTGTTATACCATAGTTTGACCGTTTCCCAGGACTTGTATTGTCTCAACCAATCCATTATCTGTAACTATCATGTTTCATTCATGGAAAGGAAAGGTACAGCTGAACAAAATGACCACAAAATAACCTACACAGACTTATATGAAATGATGCAAAATGAAATGAGCAGAACCAGGAAAGCATTGTATGCTATAATAGCAATAATATATGATAATCAACCGCATGAATCAACAAAGGAAGGATCCAGAACAAATCTTATGACAAAAAAGGCTATCCACCACCATAGAAGAAACAGATGGAGTCAGAATGCACATTAAAGTAGGCAATTTTTCACTTTATTTCCCTCATGAATTTTCCCCTAGTGTAAGCAATATATCTTCTTTTACAACATCATGAACATAGAAATATGTGTTGTATGATCACACATGTACAATCGACATTACATTATCTGACATCTTGAGGAGAGGACAGAAAGGGAGAGAGAGAGAATCACAAAATGTCAGAAAATGGTTATTAAAAAATTATCCATATGTAAAAAATCTTTTAAAAAGTAAACGAAGGGTATGTGTCCTAAATTTTATCTTATTAAGCTTGTAGGTATCAAGTTTTTGATATCTCACATCCCACTGTTTTCACCTTCCTTTTGTGTATTGTCTTTCATCATTAAATTATAAACTTCTTGAAAGCAGACTTTGTTTTTGTTTATGTATGTTTTGTATGCATGTTCTCAGCTATCTTACTGAGAATATGATAGGCATTTAATAACATATTGTTGCTTGATAAGCTAACTTCTACTACTGGGCCAGTGATGTAATATTTTTTTAAAAAATATATTTAAATATATATGTATTATATATTTAACAATCATTGGAGTATGAATCAGGAGACCTGGTGGACTCTTTGAACTTCTCTATCATGCCCCTATGCTGCCTACTTTCCCTACATTTTTTTTCAATTCCCTTTTAAGTATTGTCTTTTTCATTAGAATATAAATTCCCTGAAGACAAGGATTATCATTATTTCACTTTGTATTTGTATTCCAGCTACTTAACATAGTTCCTGGCAAGGGACTAAATATAGACAAGTACAAATAGGGACTTAATACATTCTTGTTGATTGACTTGCCCAAGGTAAGTGTTTGAGGGAAGACTTGATTTTAGGTCTTCCTGTCTCCAGACCCAGGGGTCTAGTCTATACCCCCTAGTTGCTTCTGGAGACATTATAGTAAAGTAAAGGGAAGGTGAGCCTAAGGAATGTAGATTTTGAGCAGGCAGCTTTAATTCTACTCCCTAGGTAGCTTCAAAATTAGCCCAACTTGAGTCCTCAAATCTCAATAAAACAATGTATTCTTCCCTACTCTTAGTGGTGTCAATGCTATGTGATTTCTAAGGATTTTTTTTTTACTCTGCCAAAGGCCAAATGATTGATAATACTTAAATCCTATATTGTATTTTTCTGGCTAAATAAAGATATTGAACTCTTTCTCTGGACATTTGGATTCTAGAAGTTACTATTCCATTCTCCTTTATAGAATAGATATTTTGTCTCCCCGAGGCAAAATGACAGAACTCAAGTTTCTCTGCTTTGCTTGATGGTGAGGTCTCAGGTAAGCTTTTTTTTTTCCTTTCTGCTTATTAACTTTTAGTATTTAATGAAAATAACTACATATGTGATTGGCCTTATCTTTAACCATCTGTCCAGATCAAATTGCAAAAGTAAGTAACTGAGTTTTCATGTAATTTTTCTTTGATGGGAAAATAGTCACAAGATTATAGATATAAGACATAAAGGGCTGTGGGAAATAATAGAATTGTACCAGGAGTTTTCCTTCTTCCAAAATATATCTGAAGGTACATAATCCTGGACATAGTCACACATACTCAGATTCTTCTAAAAATGCAATAATCACAAATATTATGTTGATTCAAATTAATTTTGGGAGTCAGAGATAGTTTATAAGCTTTTTAAATATCTTAATTATAAAACTATGTGTCACTAAATGGTGTTACTAAAAGATTACAAGTAATATAAAACTAGTCTACAGGAAGAAAGTCTTTGCCTAGTAAAGGTAGAGAGACATGGCTTTTGTATCTAATCATAATTAAATTAAAACAAGTTAATTTCAATACCTTTAGTATCTGTTTTCTTCTATAGAATCATAGTTTTGGTAAAGTTTTCAGCTTTCTTAATTTCAAAGAATAAGAAAAAAATAGCAAAACTGATTATCTCAAAAATTCTCAAAATTATATGCAATGTATCATAAAGTTGACCTTTCATCTTTTTAGAGCTTCAATATATTAAAAATACATTATGATTTTGGGGACATCCTTAATATCCTAAACCTTATGAACAGTCCCACAATTTTATCTTTTAGTTTGCAAGTTAGAGAATAGTTGCAGGGTCCAAAAATGTAATTGTAAGGTAAGTGTTCTTGAAGATGTCTCTATCTTTGAGAGGAATTCCTTAGCAAGTAAGGAAACAGTAAGTTACTTTGACAGTGATGGTTGAATTAATTATATTTCAATGGGAGAGAATAAGAACAGTAGAGATCATGGTGATTGAGGGAGCACAGAGTAGTAGTGACGATAAAAGGGAGAATCAGAGAATCCAGTGAGACAATAAATTGATGGAAGTGATTAAGTGTGGGTTCAAATTTGGAGGCCCATTGATTTGTAACTGAGCTTTTGATTGGATGGAATTTGGAGACAGAGAAATAGAGAGTGCTAAATTGATATGCCCTTCGTTAAATCTTGAATGTATCAGCTCTGGGTTCTAGTGTCCTCCTACAGAACAATATTACTTTTGAAAGACTGTGATCAGAAGCTGTATTTTTCAAATGATACACTTCAGAGTATTCTATAATCTCTACTTGAGAACAGACATGTACCCCAAACTTGTAGTGTGAAGAAGATAATTGAAAAATCACTGATTAAGGCCAGTACTTGTGAATGAAAGTCCTAAGGGCAGGAGTGAGTCTGCCATTATTTTCTGAAAAAGCAGCAAATTCTGCAAATCTTACAGTTTTTTTTAACAATTTCTGTCAATATATTGGGCTGAGCTTAGGCTAAATGTTTAAGTACACCGTGTTCTGGTTGGGATCTTCTGCTTTTTCTAATCTCTTAACAGCTTTCTTTGCTTTTATTATATGTTATGGCAAAGTAGCAGTGGATGAAGTATTGAGCATGTAGTAAAGAGACCCCAAACTCAAATTCTCAGATCCTGACTAGCTATATAACTCTGGGCAAGTCATTTAATGTTTGCCTCAGTTCCTTAGATAGTAAAATGAAGACAATGATAACATCTACCACATAAGGTTGTTTTAAAGATTAAAATTTTAAAATATCTATAAAACACCTAACAAAATGTTTAATATAATAGGCTCTTAATAAATGTTTGTTCCCTTTCCCTCCTACATATCCATTTTTCCTCTCTTTTCTGAGTTCCAGAACTGCATATACAACTGATTAACAACACTATTATATATGTCATAGGAATCCCAAACTGACACATTCAAATCATAATTCATTATCTCTTTCCCTACTTCTCTTTTCCCTTAATTTTCCCATTTTAATTGAGATCATCATCTTTTTTTTCTAATCATTCATCTTCTCAATCGGGGAATAATTCTAAACTCCTTCCAACTCCCTTTTCTCCAATATTTAAAATCCATTTCTAATGGTCAACCATGCCTCTTTAATATCTAAATTAATTATCTATCTAATATCGAATGTAAATATCTATTTAATTATCTATTTAATTATTTGCATAGTTTCCTAATTGGTCTCCTCATCCCCCAATTTTTCTTTCAGTGTTTCATATAACAAAAAAGCTACTAAATTGATAAGCTTTGAGTACATCCTGCTATCACTACTTTTCTCAAGAAGCTTTGGTGGCTCTTCATTGACTCTGAAATAAAGTATAAACCTTTCTCTTTATTACAATACAATGTGACACCTATAATCTTTTTCAAGCCCAACTTTCCAGACTAATGACATATTAACTCCACCACTTTCCACAATCTTCCAAATTTACCAACTTGTTCACATCTATATAAGTAATTTAAATTTTTGCCTTCATGCTTCAGTGGTGAGAGCCACATCTGACATATAAGAAGCCTTTCACAAATGCTTACTGACTGACTGACTTTGCACAGATCATCTTCATATTCAGAATGCTCTTCCACCTTACTTTTGCCACTTGGCACTTTTTAAATCCTTTCAAGACTCAGCCTGAAAGCATTTCCTCTAGTCCTTTCCACTTACTATGCCATTTTCTATTTTAGACATTACCTATGTTTAATTATTTGTTAGCATGCTTTATTTCCATCTCTGAAAGGAAAGATTTTTCCACTTTTTCAATTTCTTCAACTGTAAATGAGAGGACTGGAATAGGTGACCTCTCATTTCCCTTTTACCTTAAATTTCACAGCCTTATGATTTTTTTCTAAATATTCATCCAACCTCTGAAGAGCTGCTATTTAGGTCTTGTGCCTTTTCCCCAATTTTTTTTTACTTCTCCTCTGTTATTAAAAACAAACAAACAAACAAACAAACAAAAACAACTACTTCTATTCCTTTAGTTTGGTTAATTTTAGCTAGGTGTTGGGTCTAATAAATTAAATGAATTAATATTAAAGAGGAAAGGATAATTCCTTCAGGGTGCTAGTGATGATATTTTTATTTTAAAAAGAATGGAAGGTGAATATAAATTGTCTTAATTGGAAAAATTTCAGTATTATGGAGCATGCATTTCAGATGTGAGGGAGATATTTTTTCAGATAACAAATAGTCCCTCTCAGAATAATATTTTAAATGCCTAAAATAAAATATGTACAATTATAAAGGCAACCAACATTAATGAAAATAGACATTTTTCCCATCCTGATTCGTAGAGAACTATTTATGGGCACAAAGTGAAAAACTCTTCCTACCAACTCTAAAACTTTATGCTCCTTTATAAGCAACTCTGCCTTAATATCGTTTTTACATATCTTAATGATATTATGATTGTAGACAAGAGATTTTCAGTTGTGTCCAGTCTAATAATCATATGATGTCAATAACTTGAATTTCAAAAGATTTAAAAATGATTAATTCCCTTCAACCAGGGAACCATTCAAAATTTCTAGCTTGTAATTTATATGTCAAGTCCAATAATGTCAACTACATCAACCCCGCCCCCCCCCCCAAAAAAAAATCTACTATAGCATTTCTTGGTAGTTAAGAATTCTGTAATTGAAAATCTTTTCAAGTTTAGAGCCAGATATAGCTTTCCTTTTTTTCTAAAGAAAAAAATGGAATGATTTCCTATAAAAAGATTGTCTCATATCTATGTTGGGTAGGGAGTATGTTGAAAAAAAATTCTTCTGCTTTATTCTCCATATTATCTCCAAAAAATACTTTGATTACATCTGATTTTCCACCATTATGGCTTTGTTTTATTGTTTTCAGTTTGCAATGTCTGAAAGTCTTGTGGTCAAGAATATCTCAAGATAAGAAGGCATAAAGGGATTGTGATTTTCATTGGTAGAGGGAACTCAGAAATAATAAAGAACTAAAAAACTCATCTTATTCCTTTTGTTCCCAATTTCTGTACTTTGTTAAATTTTATTATACTTAGTATGAATGAGTAAATCCGATATTTACTGAAGATCATTTTTAAAAATGTTGTTCATGTCCATTTCACAACTTCAAAGCAAGATGAACATGATTGCATACATAGTACAAAAGCTCATAGGATTTAGATCTTAGGTAATTTGGCATAATATCATTTTATGGATTAGGCAACTGAAATCCACAGAGTTTAGGTAGTTTGCTCAAAGTTACCAAGTCATAAGTAGAAAATAATTATCTTTTAGAACCAAAAGTAAAGTAAAACATCTTATTCCTTCTTCCCCTTCAATTCAAAAAAGAGATACTCAAAAGTTACTGATATATTACTAGAGATCAATACTTTTAATGAGTTAAAAAATGAATGGAACTTTAATAATTCATTAATCTATGAAAGAAATAAAGGCGTAAGTGCAATCTTTAGGTGTCACATGAGACCTCTGAAATAACAAATGTTAAAATAAATACCTAACAATTTATATAGTAATTCATACATGCCAGGCATTGTACTTAGGACATTCAATTATTATCTCATTTAAATCCTAACAACAATCCTGGGAGGTTGGTATTATTATTATCATCATCTTGGAATTGAGGAAACTGAGATAAATAGAAGTCAACTAAATTACCCAAAGCCACAAAATTCAAGTGTCTCATGCCTCATTTGAAGACATGTCTACCTATGGCCCAACACTCACTGGTATACTTATCCATTCACATACCTCATCTATATTAGTTCATGGCTCTTTTTAAATCCAGAGCAGTGCTCCTGTGAATACATGTTGTCCTTTTCTGTTGCTATTTTAGAGACCTTTTTAGCCTCTATTATTATTAGAAGTCATTATAGCTAAGAGTTCCCACCTTAAGGAAGGAATCCCACCCCCCATCCCCATCATTGAGTAGAAATTGACCTCTCAAATATGTTTCTCCTCATAAAATTCAGTTAGTCCCTCTTTACTCTCCTAGTCACATCCTCTATTATATACATTCAGAAACCAATAACATTTAGCTTCTTTTTTATTTGGATACACAACTCATCATCAAAGTACAAAAGTAAAATAGACAACACTTAAAAAAAAGTCAAACTCCCCAAAGTAGGTAATATACTGGTTTAGATAAGAGACAACTCAATGTGTATCACTCCATAAATGGAACAGCATAAAAGGAAAAGCTCCAGTTACTCATACCCTTTTGTCTGGTGGTAAGTCATTTGTACCTTAAATGTACACATATTTGTCTAATTATATTCATAATTTTCAGATTTGTGAGCATGAAAAATTAGAAAATTTGACTGGATTTATCAGATAAATATGGAAAAGGACTTTTTTTCTCCCTTCTTATGATATTTCTACCTGAATCACTTTGAAAAGGTAAATGTTATTCTTCATAACAATTTTTTCTTCTTCAGAATTCTTGCAAAAGAAATAATCAAAACAGGCAGCTCAATTTGACTCATTTTAAAGGCAAATATAATGTGTTTCCACTCCCAAATTCTCTAATAGTAATATAAGAGTGGATTTTCTAAAACCATTTTAGAACTAAAGGACTAAAGGGTTTCTTTGTAATTTTAAAAGCTGGTTAGGAAAGCATTATGTATAAAATAAAGTATGGGAGGAGAACTTGCTCTTTTGCTAGATCTGATTTTTTGAAGTCATACAAAAGGGGTTCTAACTATATCAGTGAATTTCAAGCTCTGATATGACTTCTCAAGTTGGGAAGGTATTGATTACCAATCCAGTGATCCAATCCAGATACGTTGGTCATCTGAGGATCAACCAAGAAATGCCTAAGGCAGTGAATGGGCCACCTTTTGAGCTTGGTGTGTCAAAATTCACCAAAAAAAAAAAACTGAACATAACTCAGGCAGTGTGTCACTTCTAGGAAAAAAAACATAATTTTGCAATATTTATAGTTTAAATAACAAAAATGTATAATTGTAATATATAACTATATTTAATAAAACAGAATAGGTAAATTAACATAGGTAGAATTGTCATCTATAGTGCACAGAGTGTCTACACTACACTATAGCAAATGTTTCATCCTTGGCATGTGGCCCCATACTTCTCAAGTGTCATTGAAAATGTCTACGTGTGCCAGCACTGACACACGTGTCATAGGCTTGCCATCACTGGCCTAAGGATTCCTGAATGGCTACACAGCAACTCACTGGGTTACGATTAGTTTCAGTGAGGGAAACATCCATACCATTGACATCCAAGGATATATTTGTAAATGCCTCACAATAAACTTGCCAGAAAAATAAACACACGCGACACATTTTAAAATTTATTCCACATTATTAGCATTTTCTTCATCACATCCTTAAGTCTGGACATTCAATAAAGCATTAAAGCAAGCCAAGTTTGGTCTCATTTGACAGTTTCCAAGGTGTAACTTCCCACTGTAGAAATTTAACAATTAGCTCTGATGAGGCAGTATGGGGTGGATCCAGTACGACACACACCTGGGATATCTTAGCACCTGGAAGTATGAATTTAAATCTTTATGGGTTGAGGGGATGAAGAAGAAGGGACAGAGTCTCAGATGGGAAGAAGAGAATGCATACATCATAGTTCCAGAGGAAGAGAATGCATAGTCCATTGAACTAGAAGAGAAGAACTCATCCATATTTTGTCAATAATCTTCATTTTAATAGTTTTACCTATATTTGTAGGATAAAAAGTTAAAAGGATTTTGGTGTTTGGCTAACATCAAAGATGAAAAATCCAAAGCTATATGTTATGGTCCAAAATGGAACAAGTTCTATGAACTTAATCACATTGTTACAAAATGTACTTCTTTTGATTGGGGATCGTTGCAGTTATGAAAGATCTAACATAAAGGCATTTTAAAAATTGAAGAGGACTCAAAAATTAAAGAGAAAAGAATTTAAAGCGGAACTGGGTTCAAGTTTTAAGGCTGCTGTTTACCAGTTTTGTGACAGTAAGCAAATGATTTTCCTTCTTCGTGTCTTAGTTTTTTTTTTTTTAACATAAAATCTAACTAGATGACCCAGTCTAAATCTTTGAACCTTGCCTGAGCCCTTCCAGCTCTAAATTCGATGATACTACAAATCTAAATATTTGATTTTGGATATCATATTGGTGGGCATGTTTTAACTTAATACTAATTTTTGATGTTTAGAAACAGTATTGAACTCTTGGTTAGAATCACAATTGTGCTCAATTAATAACTTTTAGGTTTCATTATTCCTTGTCTCCTTTATGGTACCCCAATGGTATTTGTGGAATGAACATGAAATCATATTATTAATAATACAATAACAAATTATTAAATCCAGTATCTACTTGAGCAATGTGATGAATGGGCTGAAATTTAGAATTCAACTCTTGCATATGTAACTTGCACAACATTTTGAGGCAAAACAAGTGATTGAATATGACGTATCTTGCTCTACTATTATCAGTCCGATCAACAAAGACTAAAATGTCAATTGACTAGAACTCAACTTATTTGGTATAATGGAAAGCATAATGCTTCACGAGTTTATATAATTCCTTACCACCACAGAAGGAACTGATGGAGTCTAAATGCTCATTGGAGTACCTTATTCTTTATATTATTTCCTACATGAATTTTTCTCTACTGTAAGTGATACATATCTTTGACAACACGATGAACATGAAAGTATGTATTGTACATGTACAACTTATATTATATTACTTGCCATTTTTAGTGGGAGGATGAGAGGGAGAAAACTCAGATCCCAAACTATCAAAAATGACAGTTTTAAAATTGTATTAAATCTGAAATAAAATACAAATTGAAATTTTAAAAGGAATTTATACAATTCCTAACAGACTGAGGTGGGTTTTAATCCTGGCTCCACTTACTAATTATCTATGTGATCTTTGTCACAGCACTCAACTTTATAGCCCTCAGTTATCTCATAAACAAAATAAAGGGACAGCTAGTTGGTTTTTAATGCATAAGATAGTTTAAAAATCATATTTTTCATAAAGATTTTTAAAATAAATCATGGAATCCAGTTTTCTTTCTACTACCTCATATATATATAAGATCTTTGATTTTATTAAAAAAAGTAACTGACCAAAAAAAACAAACAAACAAAAAACAGTGTTCTCCTTAAAAATTAAAGTATAGTAGAAAATTGTAGTTGTAGTCCAAACTCCTATGCCATCTATAAAAACAGGATTTTAAAGTTGTGTATGTAGACACAGGATATGTATACACAGGAAGATCCAGGGAAGGGAAATATATTGAGGAAAAAAATGTCACAAATCTTCAAGGAGACTAAAGAACTGTGTGTCGGTACCTATGTAAAATTATCTCTTCTGATCTTTACAACAGTGTGATGTTTGTACTACAGTCACTATTTTATTTACAGATGAAAATAAGAGGTTAAAAAAGTTTCAATCATTTAGTCTTGGTCAAATAGCTCATATATGCTACTGGTGGATTTGGAACCCAGGTATTTCTGATGATAGATACACTACTGTGCCAGTTGCCTGCCTCCTCTAACACTATATTTTCCCTACCTTCACGGATTTCAATCTCCAATTTTTCTCAAGCATCTACTATTCTTGACAATTGAATGTGTCATAGAATCATCGGTTTAGAGCTCAAAACATCTCAAAGATGATCTAATCCAATCTAAAAATTGTACAGATGAGAAATTTAGATTAAAAAAAATTGGTACAGCCTAAACAAAAAGAAAAAGATAGAGTCAGGATTTGAATCTACGTATTTATACTTTATATTTAGCATTTTTTTTCTACTACATTACTTTCAGGGTTATGGAGATCTCAGAGATTTTCTTTTTTTTTTAAATTTAATTTCCAAACAAATCATTATGTTCTAAAAATTAAAACTTTATTGTTTAATTTTGATTCGCGAAGTCTCTAATTTATTCATGGATTTTTATCAATCAAAATGGACTTGTACTAAATTTCAAGAATGTATAATCCAACTCACTCATTTTACTAAAGAGAAAACTGAGGTTGACTTAAGTGACTTGCTCTTCACTATAGAGTAATAAGTAGTAAGTACATAGTTATGATTTAGGTTTTCTGTTTTCAAATTCAGGGTGATTTAAAAAATATATAGATTTTTTTTCTTTTTTTTAAAGCAGAACTTTGGCTCCAGAGCAAGTATCACATGTACCTTCTTTAATTACTAAAATGATATTCTAAGCAACCCATGAACCAAATGCTTTAATTTCCATTATGTGGATTGATTGTGGTAGAGACACCACATCTCTTTAATAAATAGATGCGTTCATATCTGTATTGAAACTACATGTACAATCTCTTTGGATTTTACAATCAAAGGTGCAAGGGGTGGGAGTAGTTGCTCATTTATTGAATTTTTGCTTGTTTATATAAATTGCCTCTGCAACTCATAACAGTTGTTTTGTTTTGTTCTGTTTTTTTCCCTTCAGGGTATCTCAGACCTCAAACGCGCTTTGAAAAGGCAGAGTAGAGCACGTTACAGATTCTTACTTACTACTGGAGTCATTGCTATTTCCCAAGTATCATGAGTACTGATGAGAGACAGCAGGGCATAGGAGACAGGGTATTAGAATTAGAGTCAGGAAGACCTGAGTTCAAATCTCACTTTGGAAATTCACTGACTGAGTGACACTGAATAAGTCATTTACCTCCCTGTGCAATTTATTTACTCACCTTAGCTTTCATATTTATAAAATGAGTTGGTTGGATTCCTCTTCTCAATCTTTGATTCTATGATATTCTACTGAACTTGTTTCTCCACCATTTTTATGCTCTGCTGAGGAGAAATGTACTCCCCTCTCATTAAGCAACTCTTCCCTTCCAAATCACTAGGTGAGGGAGGGGAGAATCATTGTTATTTAAAGGGATTAGAGTTTTAAAACAAACAAACAACCTTTTAAATATGCAACACTGTCCATTTTATCTCCCAAGGACAAAGTTCAAAGAAAGAGAAAACTTACATCATGAATGCTGAATTTAATGTTTGCAGATGCAAATCAGTAAGCCACATCAATTTTGCCTTCAACTGAACAGAGGCAGCTCTGTTTTATGACACTCACCTGGAGCTGAGGCTGATGGGTTCCCACGCTGCTGGTGCCAACATGCTGTCAGTCAGACATTCTTAACTAGAATATCAAGGACCAGGAAGTGGCTGACTTTTATTCCCACCTGGAACAAAATATCATGTCAGTCATTTTTTTTAATGTTCCTTCAAGCATAATAAGATATTCATTATGTTATCTTTTCCTGTCACATTAGATGTTCATTCATCAGAATGCTCACCACAAAGGAACAGTGCATAAACTATTCAACTCAATGATTTACACCTGAATGATTAATAAAGCACCTGTATAAGTCAGTGGGACCATATATATTTTATCTCCTCTGAAGGGTTCCTTATAAAATGCTATTTCTTATTACTGTCCAAAAGTCCAAATCCATTTGGGTTTTCATAGCTGATGTGTTCATTTAGGAAACCAGTTTCTAAATATTAGCCTTGAAGTTTGCAAATCAAAACAAAATTTTAAACACCAAAACCAACTGAAACCAGAGCAGAAAATGAAATATAGAATTTTCAAAGTTCTTATCCTGCTACAATAAAAAAAGGAATCTCAGTAGGAAATTGAATTTAATAATGCAATTCCATTAGTTTCATGCTTGCCATACTTTATATTCTTCAACTTGAAAGAAACTGATGGAGAATACTGATGTTTAAGAAATGTATGTTGCAGAGTTGCTATGCACAGGAAACATGACAAAAATACTTATGTGTCCATTTAACAAAAGGACAGGCATGGGGGTGGGGAGGTGGACAAAACCAAACCAGAGCAGGATGCTGTGATTGCAGAAGTGCCAAAATATATCTCTGCAACTGGTATTTTTTCATCAGTGGGGCTTCCTTTGCATTAAGCTTTCTCCTCCCTCCCCCTTTCACAATTTGAATGCTATAAGGATGGATAGTAGCATATGAAGTTGCAAATATCTTAGACTCAGAATGTTTCACAGAATCTTCTAAGATACAGGAAACCTCTGAATTCATCTTGCCCAATCTAGACAGAGGCAGAAATTCATGGCATGCCTTCTATGATAAATATGAATACAGTTTCTACCTCCAGTGAGTGGACTCACCATATCCCAAAGGAGCCCATTAAAATTCTTTTTGGATAATTCTAAATGTCATGAAGTCTTTTTAAAGTAAAGTCTGTGTTTTCTGCTCCACAACTTCTAAATATTGCTTTCATTCATGGCCTCAAAGCCAAGGAGAAAAAGTGCACTTATTTCATACGCTGGCCTTTCAACCATTTAAAAGTAAATATGATGTTCCTTTAATTCTTCTCTGTGTTCTATCACCAATTCAGGCAACCAATCCTCATTTAGGTCAGCTAAGGTTTGTTGCTGGCCACACACATCATGAAGAAATTTGTAACAAAGTATTACTATGCTCCCTAAGTTATTATTTATTTTTCTTTATTCCCCCTACCAGATATATTTGTATGAGAGTTCTAAAGTATCTTGAGGATCTGGAAAAAAAATCTGGAAAAAAGATCCAGAGAGCCTTTGTGTTTTTTTGAAAGGCAGCCCTTGAAATAACTTGAAGCTAGGTTGACAATCATAAATTGAACAGGAGTTATACAGTAGGAATTTTCTAACTTTAAGTCAGGTAAGTCTGGGAACAGATATATTGATCTCATGGAGGGCAGGAAATAGTTTCAGTAATAGGCTAAGTGATTGTCTTATATTCATCTGGTCAGCTGTTCTATATCCCAAACAGAAGTTGGCCTCTAAAAGCTAAAACTTGGGAAGCTTATAGACCCTTTTCCTAATAGAGAAAAAAGCAGCTTATTTTTAGTTTGCTTTTGTTTTATTTTCCCTAGTCTAATGACTAGTAAATAGAAGGTTTATATTCTCACTGAAAGAAGCAAGTGTTGGTTAAGTGAAAGAAAGTAGGTCCTCTCTTTTTCTGATTCAAAAAGGTTTATTCCTTCAGCAGATAAAACAAGAAGCTATTATAGAATTATTCTGCAATTATGGACCCAAAAAAACAATGCCCAGGGGAGATAAGTTCAGGATACCAATGACAAAAGATCAACGCATTATTGGAAGATATTGACAGGTCTACTATAAATAAGGCATGCTTACCCTCTCCATATCCACACACAATATCTATACATTTTCCATGCATGTGTGCCCCTCAATGAATGAGTAGTCTTTAAATTTACTTACTTTTCCCATAGATACTGTATGTGTTTGTGGGACAATATGCTCTAGGCTTATGGAGAAGATATTTCATTGTTATCTTTCCCATTACACTTGGAAGGCATAAGTAATTGGAAGTTTCCCCAAATATTATATTTGTATCACACTACCACCAATCCTTCCTCCATTCTTTTCTTCTGCTATAGATGCCATCTAGCTTGCCTATATCCTTCGCATAATGCCAACTAAAGATAATACTTGCAATGTGGGCATGGTAAGAATTTAATCAATTTTGAGTGAATTTTTACTTATTTTTCTGAATATTTACCAATAACTTTTAATCCTTCTCTGGTCTCACTATGGAGCACTGTTACTACAACCTGCAGGCAAAATGTTGGTCACTTTTGTTGTAGGAAACAAGAAAATGTGAAAAGGGGAAATATCAAACATATACTCTCCTTAAACATTGATTTTGCTTGAGGCTGGCTCTTTAGTAGTATTCACCTTAGTCCTTCTAAAAATTCTCAGGAAAGATAAGCTAAGAATTATTTAGTTTATTAAACCAATATCCCTAATTAATGCATTTGAGAATTTAAACAACTCTAAAATGTCAGGAATGTTGTTTTTTTCTTTTCCAGTGATTAATCCAAGTCCCTCCAGCTGCAATTTCACTTTTTTATTCTCTCCCCTATCAAAATGACTCTTCAGCACAATTTTTCTCTAAATGTTTGTTTTTAAGACTTCTTTCCCTTTCCCTCAACTAACTTTTTTTGTTGTTTCTTTCAAACCAGAGCTTAAAATCACAGGAAACAGATCCACACTGCCCTCTGGTGGCATTTACTCCACTCTACTCTTTTTATATTGAGTCTCAGGCCAAAAGTTGATGATAAATCTTAGTAACCCAGTCAGCCACTATCTCTTCTCCCAGATCTATCCTCCATTCTCCTGCACAGACAGAGAACAGCCAGCAAGGTGGCGAAGTAGCACTGAGACTCATTCTAGGTTTGGAAAGCTCTGGGCTTTTCAGGTGACAGCCTGGGAGACAGTTTTTCAACAGCAATGTTTTTAGGATTCAGAAATAGGAGACAGGTTAGAGATCATTGATTCCAAAGTACTAGTATTCTAAAAAGCAGGACATGGAGACACATAAAAGAAGGCAGACAGAATTTCAGTTCAGGTCCTCCGACTCCTGGTGCTAGAACTGTGTCAGAAGACAATAAAGTATTTTCTCAGTGACCTCAAGAGAAATAAAATGGGATGTCAAACTTAAACATTTCTCTGCCCCTAAACCTATGTCCCTTGGAACATTCTATGCAACTTCAGCAACCCCCAGAGACACAAGCCTCTAAGGACCAACCCATCTAGAATGTCATCTCATGGCTGGTATCATGTAGTAGCTGCTAGTTTGATAAGGCAATCCATCAAAAAGCATTTGTGAAAGAGAGGAAGAGAATAAGAATTTACATAACATTTATTATATGTGCTAATCACTGTATAATTGTTTATAACACCAGCTATGAATTTATGAAGTATCAACTATATTCCAGAAATCATGTTATGCGCTGGGGATGCAGAAGCAAAAGTGTAAGTGAACACACACCTGTACCCAAGTATTTCTCAACAACATACTTATAAATTATAAAATACATTAAAATAGGGACGAGGTCATGAATGGAGGACACTCTCAGGTGAGGCATCAGGAAAGTCTTGATGTAGAAGATAGTGCTTGAGTTGAGCTTTGAAGGAAACTATGAGTTTTCAGAGATAAGATTATATTCCAGGAAAGAGACAGCCAGGGCCATGGCACAAAGAAGGGAGATGAATTGGTATGTCTGAAGAGAAATAATATGTGTAGACCATAATGTGCATAAAAAAGCTGAAAGATTAGAGCCAGGTATAAAGGGCTTTACATGAAACCCAATTTACATAAACTGGACAGTTTATACTTGATCCTAGAGGCAGTAGGGAGTCATTAGAATTTTTGGAGTAAGAAACGACAGTCATTCTAGCACTTCAGGATAATCAGTTTGGTAGCTTTGTTGACATGGGGTTTGAGTGGGGAGAGGTTTGAGATGGAAAGAGTAATTAGCAGAGTGGAGAACTCATTCAAAGGAAAGTGAGCAAGATGAGGAAAATATTATACATAGGAACAATATTCTAAAGATGATCAATTGTGAAAGACTTAGCTTACTGTGATTAAGACAATGATCCAAGACAGTTCCAGTGGACCCATGATGAAAAATTCTATCTATCTCCAGAGAGAGAATTGATGAACTCTGAATGCAGATTGAAGCATATTTTTTCACTTTATTTTTCTTGGAGTTTTTTGGTCTATTTTCCTTTGCAACATGGTTAATATGAAAATGTTTTGCATGACTTCACATGGATAATTGATATCAAATTGCTTGCCTTCACAAGGAAGGGAAAGGAGTATGAGGGAGAAAGAAAATTTGGAACTCAAAAATTTTTTAAATTATTGTTAAAATGTGTTTATGTGTAATAAAGAAATATTTAATGAAATATGTTTAAAAGAAAATAATTGCAGTAATCAGAGCAAGAAGTGATGAGGGCTGAATTAGGATTGGATGACGAGGGATAAATATCTATGTGAGCGGAAAGGAGACAGATGCCTGAGAATATGTGATATGCTAAAAAGAACAAAGTGTGGCAAGTGTGCATTGATCTGTGAGGTGAAGTCAGAGTAGGAAGGAGAGAGCGATACTAAGGTGGAAAACCTGGCTATCTGGAAGAATGATAGTGCCTTCAATAGTAACAGAAAAAAATGGAAAAGAGGCACTTTTTTGGGGGGGGGTAACGAATTCAGGTTTAGACAGATTGAATTTGAGCCATCTATGGGATATCTAGATCAAAATGACTAGCAGACAATTGGTAACCAGGGACCAACTCAGGAGAAAAATTAGGCCTAGGAAAACAGATCTGAGAGTATTTAGCATAGAGATGGTAATTTAATTCATGGGAACTAATAACTATATGAGATATCAAGAAGCAATAAAAGAAAGTCAAAAGCCTGAAATAAAATAGAAGAAATCATGAAATATAGGAAAATCAACTGACCTGGAAAAGAACCTGAAGAGAGATAATTTAAGAATCCTTGGAAACCCTAAAAGTCATGAAAAAAAGCCTATAAATAATATTTCAAGAAACTGGAAAAGAAGATTTCGCAGAAGGCAAAGTAGGAATTGAAAGAATACATTTGTCACTTCCACAAAGAAACATCAAAATGAAAGCTCTCAGGAATATATATTTTTTAAAAAAAACTCTTATCTTCTAAGAATCAATTCTTTGTATTGGTTCCAAGGCAGAAGAGTGGTAAGGGCTAGGGAATGGGGGGGGGGGTAAGTGACTTGTCCAGGGTCTCACAACTAGGAAGTTTCTGAGGCTAGATATAAACCCAGGTCCTCCCATCTATAGGCCTAGCTCTCAGTCCACTGAGTCACCCAGCTGCCCCACTCTCAGGAATATTATTGCCAAAATACTTCATGCAGTCAGAAAGAGAAAATTCAAGTATCAGATCACAATCAGATTCATACAAAATTAAGTAGGTACCACTATAAAGAAGGAAAGAAATTATATAATGAAATTTCAGAAGGCAAAGGATCCTATATTTTAACCAAGAACCTACCCAGCAAAACTGAATATAATTCTATATAGCAAAAATGATTTTTCAATAAAAAGAGAAATTTCAAGCATTTCTTAAGGAAAGACCAGAATTGAGTAGAAAATATACATTAAAACACAGGATTCAAGAAAAGCATAAAAGAAGGTAAACATGAATAAGAAATGTTTAAATGCTAAATAGGGTTAAATTGCATAAACATTCATATATGGGGAGAAGATACATTTAATGCTTAGAATATTATCATCAACAGGGGTCTTAGAGTCAATGAAATAGAGGGCCTTGGGTTTATTGTTTCAAAAATCTCTAAAGAAGAATGTGTGAGTGGGGAAAAGGCATGCACTGGAAGAAAGAAAGAGAGAGTAAAAGAATGGGGAAAAGTCTCATAAATGAGACAGAAAAGGGAAAGTTTATGCAAGTTTATAGAGGGTATAGTATCAGGGATAGGTGACACTTGCCCATCATTTGAAGTAGTTAAAGAAGAAAAGAATTTTAATGGCTTTGGGAGATGAAGGAGGGAGAGAATGTAAGACTAAAAATAAAATAAATTGAATGTTTTTATTGAGGAAATTCAGGAATTGAAAAAAAAGATAAATGCTTTTTTCATTAATTGAACAAGAACCTATTTAACAGGCACTGAGATAATATTTTAGGAGCATAAAACAAAACAAAAAAAATCATTGCCTTTGAGGTATCTAGATACCTAATGAAGTATCTATTATTTTTTTCTCTTTATTTTTCAATAAATAAATAATATTTTATTGTTTTAATAATAAAATAAAAAAGAGAAAAGATAATAGATACCATATACAATGTAAATATGAATTGAATGTGGCTGGGTTGGGAGGTTACTATGAATTCTGTTGATTCAGAAAGATCCTTTTTTTTAATTAAAAAAATTTTTAAACCCTTAACTTCTGTGTATTGGCTCCTTGGTGGAAGAGTGGTAAGGGTGGGCAATGGGAGTCAAGTGACTTGCCCAGGGTCACACAGCAGGGAAGTGTCTGAGGCTGGATTTGAACCCAGGACCTCCCATCTCTAGGCCTGACTCTCAATCCACTGAGCTACCCAGCTGCCCTAGAAAGGTCCTTTATATAAGTAGAACTTTTGAGATGAGTTTTGAAGTATACTAAGAATTCTATTGAGGCAAAAATGGAATTGTGGTCCAGCATGTATAAAAGTATGGAGATTAGAAATGAAATGTCATTTTTGGGGGAATAGATGTAAATAGCCCATTTTGGCTAGAATGTAGAGTATAGAGAAAAGAGTAGTGACGTGTGACAAGCTTGAAAAGGTTGTCCAGATCTAGAACATGAAGAGTTTTATAAAACAAAGCAGTATGCATTTTTTTTCTGGAAGTTTGATGGAGCCACAGAAGTTTCTTCAGCAGGCTGGTAAACATCATCTGGCCTGTGCTCTGGGAAGATCAATTTGAAAGAAATGTTAAAGATAGAATGGAAAGGAAAAGAGGTGGGGTAAGGAAGCCAATAAAATCAACTAAAGAGTGAGAGGGGAAGAGAGGGAGACAGGGAATGGGAGACGAAGAGAGAGACAGAGAATAAGAAACTGGAAAAGGCTGAAAGGAAGGTCAAAAAATTAGTTATAGATTTCTATTGTGTCTTTAAAAAAATCCTTACCTTCTTTCTGTCTTAGAAGCAATAATGTATATTGTTTCCAAGAAAGAAGACTGGTAAGAGCTGGGCAATGGGAGTTAAGTGACTTCCCCAGGATCACATAGTTAGGAAGTGTCTGAAGCCAGACTTGAACCCAGGAGCTCCTGTATCTAGGCCTGGACCTCAACCACTGAGCCACCTATTTGCCCCTTTTTAATGTCTTTTAAAGAATGAACTTAAAATAGTTTATATGTTTAAAAGACACAAAGCATTACTTTTTTTCTTAAACCCTTACCTTCCATATTGGAATCAATACTGTGTATTGGCTCCAAGTCAGAAGAGTGGTAAGGGTAGGCAATGGGGGTCAAGTGACTTGCCCAGGGTCACACAGCTGTGAAGTGTCTGAGGCCAGATTTGAACCTAGGACCTCCCGTCTCTAGGCTTGGCTCTCAATCCACTGAACTACCCAACTGCCCCCCCCAAGTGTTACTTTTTAAAATGAAGTTATATATTTAGCATAATACTGGTGTCTGATAAAAAATAAAAACTATTATAAGCTATAAATTAACTCTCTAGATTTAAATACATGGAAAGATAATATGGTAATACTTAGTGAGCTTTGTTCTCTGTTATCAATGCAGGTATTCTCTCTATTAAAAATAAGTAGGGGGCAGCTGGGTAGTATTAATTGATTAATTGAAATAAATTAAAAGTAGCAAGGCAATTTGTGTATATTATTTCATTTGACTTCACAATAACCATAATTTAGAGTATCATAGCCATTACTTTGTTTTATGAATGTGGAACCTAAGATTTAGAGAGTTTAAGTGATTTGTCCATAATAACAAGCCTAATAACTGCTGGAAGAAAGATTTGAACTCATGACTTCATATAGGCAGCTATAGACCTTGTCCTAAAAACAGATATTAGAACGGATTTATATTGCTTTGTTAGGAATGGCCTATTGGCATTTGGGAGACATTCCCTTTGTTTTTGCTACTTAGAAAATAGAGAACTCTAAAATGAGGACTGGTTCCAGATTATATAAACTAGTGTGTTCATTGAGAGTGTGACTAAGTTTCCTCATGTCTAGTCTCAAAGTATGGTAAATAAGGAATAAAATGAACTTTTTCAGTTAGCTTTTTTCTCTAACATATCTACCTTTCATTATCAGGTCAGTTCTAAAGAAATGCTTTAAATTACCATAACACTTCTATACCGTCCCTATTTCATATTAAAATAGCCATGTAACAGGGAAATAACTGAATTAGTATAATGATAATCTTGTTTCAAAGGGATTTTTTAAAAGTCAATTACTAAAATGGTCTAGATTCCAACAACTACTTATCAGTCCCCAAAAGAACCAGCACTGAATTTACACTTGGAATTGGGGACTCTATGTTACCAACTTCTTGCAATCTTTAGGATTACTTCTGACAGTAGGGAAAAAATATTTCCACTTCTGTGATCTCTTGGGCTAGTATTATTTTTCTGTTGAATTCTCTGTTGGATATATTTGACTTTGCCTAGAGTCAGGAAGACTGTGGATCGTTTAGCATGTCATTTCCCCTCTGCTTGATTTATCTTTCTTATCTGTAAAATGGGGATAATAATAGCACTTCCACCACTCAAGGTTGTTGTGGAGATCAAATAAGAAGACAAATGTGAAGGGCTTCATACAGCACTCTTGATAATAGAGTGTTATGTAAGTGTTAGCTATTGGCTATAATTATTTACTCTGTCAGTCAATGTACCCCCTGGTCCATGGATCTTCGGAGATCATTTCTTGGGAAATTTAATGTGCCTTAACATTTTTAATTTGCACCATTGTGTCAGTTCAATTTCTTCCATTTCACATTTCTACAGATAATACAACTCATAAACAGAAGCTTCATTTGATTCTCATCAGTATCTAAGAAATGCTGATAACCAGCTCAGAGCCCACCTCCAAATCTTTCCAGTTCTATGAAGATGAACATAATCCAGCAGAAACCCACAAAGAAATCAAACTTAAAGGAACACAAAAAATAGAATTCATCTTTTCTAAACATGAACCAGAATGAAACTCAAAAGACTCGCACAAAGGAAAAAAGGCTTGGCCTCTGAACAAGGCAAGATGATATTTAGTCAAGAATGGATTCAAATATGAGCTACCATCTTGTTTTATCTCTCAGTGGTCTTCCAGTCTATTTGAAATGAATTCAGGTTCTTTATGACCAATATATAAAGCTACTTTACCCAGTTTCTTCTAGTTCCTATAGTGCCATAGATACTGAAGAAGAATAATAGTCTATGGTACAATTAATAACAATATTGCAAGTCTACATAGTGTATGGTTTTTAGTACAATTTACACACATTATCACATTTAGGTATGACTGGAACACAGATAACACTCAACAATCTAGTTTCATCCAACCTTTCTAGTCTTATTTCAAATACTTCCTCTTCATGTAATCTATGTCTCATTCAAACTAGGATGTTAATTATTCATTAGAATTGATATTCTACCTCCTGTCTCAGTACATTTGTTCAAGTTACCCTTCATGTCCAGAATCCATTCTTTCATCTATACATCTCAGAATCCTTATCTTCCATTAAAGCTGGTAGCAGTTGCCAATTCAATGGAGAAGTAGTTGGTCTCTGACTGCTAATGACCTTTCTCTCTCAAAGTATCTGCCCAAAATTTGTTTCACTTCAACATTTAATATGCATGTCTATTTTATCTCACTTTCTCTTCACCCTGTGGAATAGAATCTCCTTGAGGGACTTTTTTATTTTAATCTTCATGAAGTTGTAGTTGCCAATCAAAATTGTATAGAGTATAAAATGAATTATTTATTTTGTCTTCCATATCATTATTAGCCAGTCTCCTCTCAACAACCTCCATTACACTAAGATTACCTTGGTTTGTGCACGAAATAGCACAAAGGGTATAATATTTGGAGCTAGGAGCTGTCTCTACCACTTACTACCTCTTGGGTCATTTAACCTCCCAGTGCCTCACTATCCTCATCAGCAAAATGAGAGGCTTGGACTAGAATGTTAAATGATCTTTAACAATCTTTCCACATCTAAATCTTATTATGTACTCTATGGACTATCTCCTTTATGCCTTTGGGGGCCCCTCTTAAATTGTGCCATCTTCTTTCAAATTATTATTGACTTTGGTTCTCTGCCTCAAAATTCAATTCATTTCAACAAACATGTCTTAATATTCACTATGCAGTGAGAAACTAGGGGCAGAAAGTAAAAAAAATTAATCTGACTTTTCTTTGAGAAATGTATATATATATTTTGGAAGGAGGCAATGATGGTCCTTATAAATATTATTTGCAGTCAATAATGGAAGTTGAGAAGCATAAACTAGGAGAAAGATTTCTATCCTGACAGTAAAAATTTCAAAGGGAAAAAATAAGGCCATTAAAACAAACCCCTTAGTTATTTACTATAGCTGTCTTTCCAAAAATTTCTAAATATTCTTGATAGCCAGAGTTTTACTGTAGTAGTATAGTGGTAGGAGTTAGTGGTGGTGGTGGTGGTTGTAATAGTCATAGTAGACTCACCTACGTAGACTATCTATCTCCCATTCTATCAAACATTGGTTATTGGCTCTCTTTATTATTACAAGTATTAGTAATAACAGTAGTAGCAAAGATAAAATTTTAAACACAATCAAATGAGAATAAAGAAGATAAATGGAGATGCTGCCAAGAAAAGACAAACATAGCACAAAAATAGTATCACTAAGAATGAATGTTTCACATGGGTACTAGAATAAGATATTTTTATGTCTATTCATAACCAGGAATAGATGCATACAACTATTATAAACCAATTTCCTGAAAATTTTTCTTTATCAATTATCTTATAAGTATAAAGATTATGCGATTAGCCATCAAACATCCCTATCAGCTGCGATTATGGTATGCACAATATTCTTTTAAATAATAAATATTAATAGCAATTCAAGAAAAAGTATTTCCCTTGGGCCATTTCATCTCCTTTCTGTCCTGTTAAACTTAGGATATACAAAATAAATAAGCCCTTTCAGAAGAAAAATGCAATGAGTATTGACTGAATATACTTGATTTTATATAAATGGTTTTGTGGTACAATATATTTTTGAGCAACCATTCATTGAAGCATTTAGTTACAGTTAAGCTTAAGAAAATTCAGAACCACAATTGGAAATTCTGGCATATGTATCAAATTTTGAGGAAGTAAGGGAGAGCAACAGAAACCACAAGACTCATATGAGCTGATACAGGATAATCTATGTGGCTTAGGTCCTCAAGTTAGGAAGTCTGCTGTCAATCCTTCACATTTATGTACAATTGAACTTTGTAAAGGCAAGTGCAGAGTGGAGAGCATAATGGCCAAAGGAGTCTCATTACAAATGGTACCAGTAATGCAGGATAATAGCCCTAGATAAATATTGAAATGAGAGAAACACATTTCCTTCTCATACATCATGGTATGCTACTGACCCTATGTTGCCCAGTAACAACCATAGGGAGAAAATTCTTCTCACTGAGTATCAGAATCTAATGAAACATATATGCTTGAATGTTGATTAACCAAAACAAAATACATTTTGCTTTATCCATGGCTCTGAAAAAAAAGTGATTTCCTTTCCAGAAGCCATTTCCCAATGGGTAATTGGTAAATCCTTAAGAAAAAAAATAATTTTTACTTGTTTTCGGTATCCGTATTAACCAAAGGAATGATTCCACTAAATTACTAATAATAAGTGAAATACAAATCAGAATAATTCTGGCTTTGTTTCACATACAGGGAACTCGATAATGACAAAAATTAAACAGGTTTTATGGAAAGAGTCCCTAAAAGCCCTTCAAGTGTAGCTATGAATTGGTTCAAACATTCTGGAAAGAAATTTGCAATTATAGTGACTAAAATATCTATATTCTTTTTTTTGGTTAATAACTTTATTCCTTCACTATTGTTTTCTGTCAATGTATTTATGCTTATACTTATAATACTATTTCAAATTTACCAAACAACAATTTCATTATTCCAATTTTGGGCACCTCTCCTAAGCATATCAAAGTAAATAGTAGCAAGGAAGTTCTTGCTGTTTCATCTATTCCATATGCCTGTATTCTTTTTTTTAGACATTTATTAATATTTGTTTTTAATCTGTTTACATACTTTATGCCCCTACTTTCCCCTTCACCCCCCCACCCCCCGCTCTCCCCCCACCCATGGCCAACACACATTTCCACTGGTTGTAACATGTGTCCTTGTTCAGGGTCTATTTCCCATTCATGTCCGCCTCAGTCCATGCATTCAAGCAATTGTTTATCTTATATGTTTCCTCTCCTGCAGTCCTTCCTCTGAATGTGGGTAGCATCTTTACCATAAATCCCTCAGAGCTGTCTTGTGTCATTGCAGTGCTGCTGGTACAGGAGCCCATTACATTTGATTTTACCATAGTATATCAGTCTCTGTGTACAATGTTCTTCTGGTTCTGCTCCTTTCGCTCTGCATCAGTTCCTGGAGGTCTCTCCAATTTGCATGGAATTCCTCCAGTTTATTATTCCTTTGAGCACAATAGTATTCCATCACCCGCATATACCACAATTTGTTCAGCCATTCCCCAATTGAAGGACATCCCGTCATTTTCCAGTTTTTTGCCACCACAAAAAGCGCAGCTATAAATATTTTCATACAAGGCTGTTTATCTATGATCTGTTTGGGGAACAAACCCAACAATGGTATGGCTGGATCAAAGGGCAGGCAGTCTTTTATAGCCCTTTGGGCATAGTTCCAAATTGCCAGCCAGAATGGCCAGATCATTTCACAACTCCATCAGCAATGCATCAATGTCCCAATTTTGCCACATCCCCTCCAACATTCATTACTCTCCCCTTCTTTCATTTTAGCCAATCTGCTAGGTGTGAGGTG
>NC_058130.1:120468585-120481512 GCF_016433145.1 Gracilinanus agilis | reverse complement strand
CTTTCTAATTTTTTGAGTTGCATGCCCAATTCATTAATCTCTGCCCTCCTTAATTTGTTAATATATGCACTCAAGGATATAAATTTCCCCCTGAGTACTGCCTTGGCTGCATCCTACAGACTTTGGTAGGATGTCTCATCAGTGTCATTCTCTTCAATGAAATTGTTGATTGTTTCTATGATTTCTTCTTTGACAATTTGGTTTTGAAGAATCATATTGTTTAATTTCCAATGGGTTTTTGACTTGCCTGTCCAGATGCCCTTACTGATTATTATTTTTATCGCATTATGATCAGAGAAGGTTCCATTTATTATATCTGCTCTTTTGCATTTCTTTGCCATGATTCTATGCCCTATTACATGGTCAATCTTTGTAAATATACCATGTGCAGCTGAGAAGAAGGTGTATTCCTTTTTGTCCCTATTTATTTTTCTCCACATATCAATTAAATCTAATTTTTCTAGGACTTCATTCATCTCTCTTACCTCTTTCTTATTTATTTTTTGGTTTGATTTATCTAGATCTGAAAGAGGAATATTTAGATCTCCCACTATTATGGTTTTACTATCTATTTCCTTCTTGAGCTCTGCCAGTTTCTCCTTTATGAATTTGGATGCTATGCCATTTGGTGCATATATATTGAGCAGTGTTATTTCCTCATTGTTTATACTGCCTTTAATCAGGATGTAATTACCTTCCCAGTCTTTTTTAACCATATCTATTTTTACTTTGACTTTGTCAGAGATCATGATAGCCACTCCTGCCTTCTTTTTCTCATTTGATGCCCAAAAGATTTTGCTCATACCCTTAACCTTGAACTTGTGTGTGTCTACCCGCCTCATATGTGTTTCTTGTAGACAACCTATGGTAGCATTTTGGTTTCTGTTCCACTCTGCTATTTGCTTCTGTTTTATGAGTGAGTTCATCCCGTTCACATTCAGAGTTACAATTGTTAGTTGTGTATTCACTGACATTTTTTGTATCCTCCCCTAGACCCACTCCTTCTTATTGCACTATTTTCTTTTACACCAGTGGTTTGCTTTGAGCCAGTATCCCTTATCCCCTCCCTTGATTGACTTCCCTTTCTGCCCCCTCCCTTGTTGTTCCCCTCTTTTTGCTTTTTTAAAGACCAAATGAATTCCCTCCCCCTTCTTCTTCCCTCCCTTTTTGGCCTCCTCACTCCCCTGCTCCCTTTGGTTTATCCCTTCTGACTTTCTCAGTAGGGTTAGATGGAGTTTTTTATCCAGATGGATAATAAAGGTACTCTTCCTTCTCCGGGTTGATTACACTGAGAGTAAGGTTTGATTATGCTCTCTTCCTCTCCTTCTTATGATATTATTCATCCCCTTCCCTTCCCATGCCCTCTTTGTGTGTAATAGAATATCTTATTTTTCTTATTTACTCGGATTTTTCTTGGTGTCCCCTACTATTCCCTCCTCTTTCCCACCCCCCATGTCTTCTTAGACCATTTAGTATCCTGTCCTCTCCCTATGAATTATTCTTCTGGTTGCTATAATAGTGGATATTATAATAGTGTATAGAGTTCACTACAGAGAATTATACATAGCATTTCTCTACATAGTAATACAGATAATTAGATCTTATTTATGCCCTTAAAGAGTCAAGCTTAAAAGACTATGAGTTTTCTTTCTTTTCCCTCTGTTTCTTATTTACCTTTTCATCTTTCTCTTGATATTTGTGGTTGAGTGTCAAACTTTCCATTTAGTCCCGGTCTCTTTTGTGCAAAAACTTGGAATTCTTCAATTTTGTTGAATGCCCATACTTTCCCCTGAAAGTATATGGTTAGTTTCGCTGGGTAGTTGATTCGTGGCTGAAGGCCCAGCTCTCTTGCCTTTCTGAGTATTGTATTCCAAGCCTTGCGGTCTTTTAGTGTTGAGGCTGCCAGATCCTGTGTGATCCTTATTGGTGCTCCTTGATATTTGAATTGTCTCTTTCTGGCTTCTTGTAAGATTTTTTCTTTAACTCGAAAGCTCTTCAATTTCGCTATTATATTTCTGGGTGTTGACTTTTCTGGGTCCAGTGTAGAGGGTGTTCTATGGATCCTTTCAATGTCTATATTGCCCTCTTGTTGTAGAACTTCAGGGCAATTTTGCTGAGTAATTTCTTTAAGTATGGAGTCCAAGTTTCTATTAATTTCTGCCTTTTCTGGAATACCAATGATTCTCAAGTTGTCTCTTCTAGACTGGTTTTCTTGGTCTGTTACTCTCTCATTGAGATATTTCATGTTTCCTTCTATTTTATCAGTCTTTTGACTTTGTTTTATTTGTTCTTGTTGTCTTGAGAGATCATTGGTTTCTAAATGTTCGATTCTAGCCTTTAAGGACTGGTTTTCGGCTTTAATGTTTTGGTTTTCGGCTCTAATGTTTTGATTTTCGGCTTTAATGATTTGGTTTTCGGCTATAATTTTTTGGTTTTCCTTTTCAATCTGGTCATTTTTGGTCTTCAGTTGTCTTGTCTCACTTTCCAATTGTGAAATTCTGCCTTTTAAACTGTTATTTTCTTGCCAGATTTCTTCCATCTTCCTCAGCATTTCATTTTTAAACTCTTCCATAGCTTGTGACCAGCTTTCATTTTTTTGGGGAGGTTTGGATTTTTGTTTTCCCTCCTCTGTTGTCTGGATTTTCTCTGTGTACAAGTTGTTGAGTGTTCCAGAATTTCTCTTGATGGTCTTTTTCTTCTGGACTTCCTTATTACTGGCCATTGTTAGCCCTGCCCTTTTTCAGCTTTGTCTTTGCACTCAGGGTCTGCCTGGGCCTTGCAAGCTTGGGGGGCTCAGGTCTCCTTGTCCTCGGGGTCAGGCCTCCTGGTAGTTCCCGGTCTGCCCCTCTGCCCGAGGTTCCTTCAGCAGTCTTTGGGGCTGCTTCCACAGCCGCACTCCAGTCTGCACCGGGTCCTCACTGGAGGTCCAAGCCTGGGCTGGAGATCGTTATTCAAGCCTAGGGCACTGCCTTTGCCTGCACAGATGCTCTTAGGTCTCTGCCTTCACCCCCACAGAAGGTAGTGAAAGTCTGTGGGCTGGAGATCTTTATTCGCCCCTGAGGTGATGCCTTCAGTGCTTGGGAAAGGCCGTGTTTTAGGGGCCTTTGTCCAGGCCGGAGGTGGTGCCTTCACCCATGTGGACGCTCAGGGAAAGTCCATGAGTGCCCCCAGCCACCTGGGGTCCCTCGTCTTGCAGCGCACAGGTACAAGCTCCGGGGCTGCCAGTGATTATCTGGTTGCCCCAGTCCTGTTTACCTGCTTGTGCGGTGTGGGGGGTGGGGGAGGGGCTTCTTCCTCTCGCGTTTTAGTGAGAACTGTTTCACCTCTTTAAAGTGTGGAAATGCCCCGATTCTGCGTACCTTCAATGCTGCGCCCTGTTGTGGGGTTCCTTCTTTCCTCTGGACTCGTTTTTATTTCCCCTTGAGGGGTCCTGTATGGTTTGGTCAGGAGAGATCGAGCAGCTGCTCCTTACACTGCCGCCATCTTACCCGGAAGCCCCCGCCTGTATCAATACCTATATTCTTTGATTCAGATTCTCCAGTAATAGGAATATATAAAGGAGGTGAATGAAAAAAGAAAGGTATACACCAAAGTATGTATAGCAGTTTTTGTGGTAGAACAGAACTAGAAAGAATCAACTGAGAAATACTACACTATCTCTGTCACATGAATATGATATAATACTATTGCATAGTTAAGAAATGATGAACATATTTGAATCTAGAGAATTACAAGGAGACATGTGAACTCATGCAAAGTAGAGTAAGCAGAACAAGGAAAAATATACATGACTACAACAATGTACATGGAAATAACAGAACCCTAAGAACTGAGTGTTGTGAAATTATAATGATCAGGCTTCACCCTAAAGAAGAGAGATGAAAAGGCAGCAATATTCTTCTCAGAAGTAGAGGAATATGATTGTGGGAAAGTCCCTACAATGCCATATTTATCTGAAGTTTTGGTAACTTTTTTCTACTGCTTTTTAAAAAGTCTTTTTTTATTGTTCATTATGAAGGTTGGCTCTTGGGAATGTGGAGGATAGGGAGAAAAATATTGGTTGGGAGGAAGGGAGAGAGGGATTGAGTGAGGGAGGAAGGTAGTGAGAGAGAGAGAGAGAGAGAGAGAAAGAGATGACATATTCTTTTTTCTACATTAATGTCAGTCTCAATAATCCATCCAGTGAATCACCATCCCCCATGTAATTAGTAACTTCTCTATCCTTTAGTCAATAAACTACAGTTGATTATTTCATTCCTCAACCTCTTCCTTTCAATAGTGGTGAAACTTTTGGAAGAGATTTGCTGAATGGTACACTTTTCCACCATGTGAAGCTTAGTGATATCTCAAGATCATAACATCACTTATTTAGAGCTAGAAGGAACCATAGAGATTATCATTTTGAACCCCTCATCTTAGAGATGAGGAGATTTAGGTCTGTTTAGTTGATTCAGTTGTGTCTGATTCTTTTTGGCCCTATGCATCATACTATCTTCTGGATTTTCTTGGTGAAGATACTGTAGTGCTTTGCCATTTCCTTCTCCAATGGATTAAGGTAAATAAGGGTGGGAGGGAAGGAATGAAAGAATGAGACATAGATTTTTGGACACAGTTTATGTAAGAATTTGTATCTTTTGGATAAGCATATTTATAATTTATAATATATTTATCATCGTTATGGTACATATCATATTATGTCATCTATAGAAAAAAATAACTATAAAAAGAGATTAAGTATTTTCTCTAGTCACACAGTTACTAAGTGTCTGATGCTGGATGTTATTTCAAATCTTCCTGACTTCAAGTACAGAGCTCTATCTCCTGAACCATAAAGTTATTCTTAGATTGAGAACTAGAGGTTATATTACTTGCCCTGGGTAAAAGACATAGGAATAGCTGCTAGATGGAACAGTGGAGAGTACCAATCCCGGAGTTAGGAAGACACATCTTGAGTTTAAATCTGGTCTCAGAAACTTACTAGCTGTGTGATCTGGGGCAAGACACAAATATGTTTACTTCAGTTTCTTTATTTATAAAATGAATTGGAGACATAAACAGCAAACCATTACAATGTCTTTGCCAAGAAAATCCCAAATGGGTTCATGAAGAGTTGGACATGATTGAAAAATGACTGAATCATCAAAGCTAATATTTGAACTCATCTCATTTAATTCCACAATTATTGTTCTATCCTTTACCTTAAGCCTGCTCTCTGAGGATAGGACACCTAGTTTTAAAAAAAGAAGATTTTTCTTCTTTTTCCTTTTTCTCCAAATAAAGTATTCCCCACATGGTTTGGACCCTCTACATGACATCCGTGATACTGTACAGCTTCAAATTCATGATTCCCTGTGATTATTGTAGGCAATTATTCTTTTTTTCTTTAGAATATTTTTCCATGGTTACACGATTCATGATTTTTCCTACCTCTCTTCCCTCCCTGCTCCTCGTACTGACAATCAGTTCCACTGGATTATACATGTATCATTGTTCAACACCTATTTCCAGGTTATTCATATTTGATAGAATAATTTTTTAACATCAAAATCCCTATCACATCCCCATCAAAGTATGTGATCGATCAGATGTTTTCCTTCTGCATTTCTGCTCCCACATTACTTTCTCTGGATGTGGATAGTTTTCTTTCTCATAAGTCCCTCTGGATTGCCCTGCATCATTTCATTGCTGCTACTAGAAAAGTCTGTTACATTTCATTACACCACAGTGTATCAGCCTCTGTGTATAATGTTCTCCTGGTTCTGCTCCTTTAACTCTACATCAATTCCTAGAGGTTCTTCCAGTTCACCTGGAATTCTTCCAGTTCATTATTCCTTTTAGCATGATAGTATTCCATAACCAAGAGATACCACAATTTGTTCAGTCATTCCCCAATAGAAGGGCATCCCCTCTTTTTCCATTTTTTTGCCACCACAAAAAGCATAACTATAAATATTTTTGTACAAGTCATTTTTCCTTTTTATCTCTTTGGAGTACAAACTCAGCAGTGTTTTGGCGGGGTCAAAGGGTAGGAATTCTTTTAAGGCCCTTTGCTCTTAATTCCAAATTGCTCTCTAGAATGGTTGGATTGATTCACAAATCCACCAGCAGTAGGCAATTATTCTTAAACTGAAATATTTATAAATTTCATGGAGTTCATGAACTTAGATGGGGGAAAAGATTATCTTATCATATTCACTAACTTTTACTTCCCTTCAAATCCTATGTATTTTGTTTTTATGAATTTAGAAACTTTTTATGAGAAATGATTCATATGCTTCACCAGCCTGGCAAAGCAGTTGAAGAAACAAAAATATTAAAAATTTCTCATTAAGGAAACATCCTTAGAGTCTGCCTCATATCTCTTATTGATGGGGGTTTTTAGATGCAAGTTTCTAAAGTAGAATAAGAAAGAAAAAGAAAATCTAGTTTATATAATAATTAAAATAGTCATCTCTTTCTCCAAATAGAGTCAATATACCTTTTCTTATCAACATAAATCCTAACTTTATGTAAGGCCTAATTAAGACATCTCTATAAAACCTTAGGGAAGTTGGTGGTGAACTAAATAGAGGGTTGGACCTGGAATTAGGGAGATTCATCTTACTAAGTTAAAACCTGATCTGACACTTGCTAGTTGTTTGATCCTGTGAAAATCACTTACCCCTCTTTGCCTCAGTTTCCTCTTTGGTAAAATGGAGTGGAGAAGGAAATGTCAAATCACTCCAGTATCTTTGTCAAAATAACCCAAATGGTGTCACAAAGAGTTGGACACACCTGAAAAATGACTAATAACTGTGTCTTTTTCTTTACTTAGAATTCTGTAATTAGGGTTGTTCCAAGTATTTATATGCTATCTTTCAAATATAAGTGGACTTTAGATATCAGACACACTTCAATGTTGAGACACTGGGGGGGAAGGCAAAATATGAATTGGCATAGGCAGCATAGTGAAGGCCTTCTGAATGTTTCTAACCTCCAAGGAATAGATGGTAGGGAAACTGCAATAAAGAGGTATTTTACATTGGGAATATAAAGAGTATACAGTGTATATTAGCTAAATGTTGAAAGCAACTTCTTTATATTTTATCTAAAAACAATGGAATGGTGAAAAAGATTATTTGGCTAAGCAGTAGACATTGTGGTAAAGGTCAGAGGAATACATTTATTGTGAAAAATAGTACATGTGCATGTGTATTTTGGTATTCTCCCTTTTCTCAATGACATGGTCTGAGGGGTGCTTGTGTTGGTCCAGGACTTTGTCTTGAGATGTTTCAGTGCTTACTCAAAATATTCACTGGCATTGGAGAAGAAGAAATCTATGATGCTGTGGCCTGTAAATGAAGTCATGTAAATGCTATTTATCTACTTGTCAGTCAATGAAACATTTATTAAACTCCTATCATCTAACTTCTTGTTGTTAAGATGGCAGTATAAGAAACTTTTTGGTTTTGATGCAGCCAATTATTATCCAAAAGACCACAGAAGGAAAAAATGTCTCAAAATGAATTCTGGAGTGGTAGAACCAACAGAAGAATAGGTGAAGCACTGCTTAGCCTAAAACAACATAGAAAAACACCAAAGAAGACTCTTCTTACTTGGGGCACCAAGAAAGAGTGTTAACATGAACAGTATAAACTGTAGGGGGAAAGAGCACAGTCAGTTCAGTCCAGCTTCCACAGGAAAAGAGTAAAAACCAAAAAAACATAAAAGTGGCAGTGGTGAGAAGAGAGCAGCTCTCTATAGCAGTTATCAGAGGCCAACCACGACCCAGCATGGGCAGCAGTGGGAGGCACTCAGCCTAACAAGGTTTGGCCTTAGCAGAGTTTGGCAGAACCCAGCTTGACCTAGTATGAATGGCAGCTGAATTGAATAGTTCCAAACCTCCTTACAGTAGGCCAAGCAGGCAACCATTATTGATTGCTTAATCTGGAACCAAACAAGTTGAGCTCACCCAAGACAAATCACAAACATGAGATAGTATTTTCTCCATCCCAGGAACAGAGCTAATAATTCAGCATATAAACAAAAACAAAGGAAAAAAAAACTCAAAGAACCTAATGATAGAGAAAAAGCCTAGTCCTAGGAAAATATTTTAGCAAGAGACATAACCAAAATACAAGCTCAGAAGGGGATAGCAAAATAAAAATGAAAGTGTGTGAAGCCTCAAGAAATTTGACAGGATATCAAGCAAAAAATAAATTCCTATAAAAAAGCTTCACAAAATGATTAAAAAATGAAATATTTAGAAGATGAATGAATGAGAAAAGAAAATAATAGAAAAATCAACAGCTTAAAACAAAAACTTACTGAAGAAAACAGTTCCTTAACAAAGGATATTGAATACCTGAAACAGGAAAACTCCTTAAGAAAGGAAGTATAAAGCCTTAAGGAAGAAAATGGCCTCCCCCAAATTAGAATTAGACAAAAACTTCATTAGAGAGCTGGAAATAATAAAACAAATTCAAAAGTATGAAAAAACAAAGAAAAATCTTAAATCCCTCATTAGAAAAACAATTGACCTAGAAAATAGATATTGGAGAGATGATCTAAGAATCATTGGATTGCCTGAAAGCCATAATAATAAAAAAAAGAACATGAATATTACATTGCAAGAAATCCTGATTCTCCTGATCAAGAAAGAAAAATAAAAATTGAAAGAATCTACCCAATCACCTCAATTTTAAAAATCCAAGTCCAGAACACCCAAGAAAAGGAGAAAATATAAGTAGTCAGGGTAAAAAATACCTCATATGTTGTAGAACCACAGAATTACACAAGATCTATCATCTTCTACATTAAATGATAGGAAGGTTTGGAATATGATATTTTTCAAGGCAAAGTATCTGAGCTTTCAACCACAAATGACCTAATCAGCCAAACTGAGCATTATATTGCAGAGGAAGAAATAGCCATTTAATGAAATAGAGGACTTCCAGGCAATCCTCATGAAATGGCCAGGACTAAAAAAGAAACTCAGTGAAGAAATCTGACTCAAGAGAAGCAAACAAAACAAAAGCATACCAAAAAAAAAAAAAAACCCTCAAAGGGAATCAGTGGTATTAAATATTCATGTGGGAAAGTGATAACTAAGATTTATAGGATACAAGATACACCTAAAGTACTTAAAATATTTAGGGTAATCAAGAGAAACAGTTGGGTTAAACCAGTGATTCCCAAAGTGGGCACTATTGCCCCCTGGTGGGTGCTGCAGCGATCCAGGAGAGCAGTGATGGCCACAGGTGCATTTATCTTTCCTATTAATTGCTATTAAACTTTTAAAAAATTAATTTCCATGGGGCTAAGTAATATTTTTTTCTGGAAAGGGGGTGCTACACCAAAAAAAGTTGGGGAACCACTGGGTTAAACTGATTACATTCTTTGTATTGGAAAGCGATAACTAGAATCTTAGTATACTTATGCTTCAAGAGATATTTAAGATACTTTAAGGTAATTAAGGAAAAAGACATGGTCAAACTGATAGTTACTAATAAGATAATCAAAACCCTTGATATCTATGATAATGTAAATACCTAAGACACCTAAAGTACTTAGGATTCTTAAAGTCTGAAAGATACTTAAGAACTTTATCATTATTAGGGCACAGAATAAAAGCATATATAGACAGGGAGCAGGGAATAAGATGAATGTGATGGGAAGATTCAAAAAAAGAAAAAAATCAAGGGATAAGAAAAAGAAATACACTGGGAAAAAGAAAACAGGAGAGAGTTGAGGTAAATTATTTCACATGAGAAGGAATGTAAGATTCAATACAGTAGAAGAGAAGATAGAGATATGGTGGAATGCTTGAACCTTATTTTCACCAGAATTGGTTATATATTGGGAATAACATCCATACTCAGGTATAAAAACCTATCTTACTCAAAAGGGAAGCAAGAAGGGAACAAAAACAGAAGGGATGAACAGACAAAAGGAAAGGGAAACTTGGGATGGTAAGTGAACAGAAACAAAAACATTTGTAAACAGGGAAATGTTGAAAAAGGAGAAGGATAAATGGAAAAAATAAGATGGAGGGGAACACATATTTACTAATCACAAAAGTGAATGAGATAAATTTACCCATTAAACAGAAAAGGATAGTTCGGTGGATTAAAAAGCCAGAATTCCACAATATGATACCTGTAAGGAACAAATATAAAGGAGGAAGATACACAGAGTAAAGGTAAAGGGCAGGAGCAAAATACCCTTTCTTCAGCAAACATTAAAAGATAAGTGGTAGCAATTATAATCTCAGACAAAGCAAAAGTACAAACTGACCTAATTAAAAGAAAAAACGAAGGAAATTACACATTGAAAAAAGGGATCACAGATGATGAAATAACATTAATATTAAACATATATGCACCAAATAGGATAGCAGACAAATTCCTAATTTACAAGAATTATACAGAGAAATTGACAAGAAAAATATATCAGTAGGGAATATTAACCTTTCTCAGAATTAGAAAAATGAAACCAAAAAATAAACAAGAAAGAAGTTAAGCAGTTGAATAGAATTTTAGAAAAGTTAGCTTTGATAAACCTCTGGTGAAAACAGAATGGGGACTGAAAAGGAAAATACTGGTGTTTTTTTCCTCAGTAGTACATGGCACCTTCACAAAAACTGATCATATAACAGGATATAAAAGTCTCACAAACAAATGCAGAAAAGTGGAAATATCAAATGCATCCTTTTCAGGCCTTAATTCTATAAAAAAAATTGAATAAAGGGCTGGAAGAAAAAATGACTAAACATTAATTGGAAACTAAAAATCTTTATCTTAAAGAATGAGTTTGGGACTTCCGGGTTAAGATGGCGGCAGAGTAAGAAGCAGCTCTTAACCTCTCCTGACCGAAACACACAAAACTCCTCAAGGGGACATAAAAACAAGTCCAGACAAACGGAGGAACCCCAAAACAGGGCACAGCGTGGAAGGTACGTGGAATCGAGACATTTCCAGGCTAAAAAGGGCTCTCACTCAATCGCGGGCTGAGCAACCGCCCCACCCCCACCCCCTCCACACTCACCTATAGCTCCGAACCCAGCTAAAAAGAAATAGAGCAAGTTTGGGGCACCCATCGAGTCATCGGCAGCTCCGGGACCTGTTCCTGAGAGCAGCAATACTTAGGACCCCATTAAGTCAAGAACGCACGCGAAATCTGAGTGTGTGGGAGCAGAGAGTGGACGCTGGGCGCAGAGTGCCCGCTGAGCAGAGGAGTGGGTGCCAGCTGAGCAGAGGCGTGGGTGCCGGCTGAGCAGAGGCGTGGGTGGAGGCAAACACAGCCAGGAACTAAAGCCTAAGTGGGGAACCAGTGCAGACGGGTATACGACTGTGGAAGTAGCTCCCTGAGACTTGTAAAGGAACCTCCTGCAGAGGATCAAGCAAGGGAATCCACCAGGGGGCTTGACCTTGGAAAAAACTAGAACTCAGACCTCAGGAGCCAATAGATCTCAGACAGACACTGAGAGCGAGGATAAACCTGAGAAGCTGCTGGGCTAATGATGGCTAATCAGTTACAGGAAATTCAGAAGAGAAAGAATAATAACAAAAAAAAGAAGTCTTTAACACTCGACAGCTTCTACACAGAGAAAATCCAGACAACCTAGCAAACAGAGGAGGAGAACAAACAACCATCCAGACCCTCCCCAAATAAGGAAAACTCCTCACAAGCTATGGAAGAGTTCAAATCTGAGATTCTGAGGAAAATGGAAGAGATCTGGCAAGAAAATAACAGCTTAAAAGGTAGAATCTTGCAACTGGAAAGCGAGGCTCAGAAACCAAATGAACTGATAAGCAAATTGAACACAAGAAATGACCAGATTGAAAAGGAATACCAGAAGATTATGGCCAAAAACAAGAAGATTATGGCCGAAAACCAAAAGATTATGGCCGATTACCAGAAGATTATGGCCGAAAACCAAAAGATTATAGCCCAAAATCAATCCCTAAAGGCTAGAATTGAGCAAGTAGAAACTAATGATCTCTCAAGACAACAAGAACAAATAAAACAAAGCCAAAAGACTGATAAAATAGAAGGAAACATGAAATATCTCGATGAGAGAGTGACAGACCAAGAAAACCGGTCTAGAAGAGACAATTTGAGAATAATTGGTCTTCCAGAAAAACCAGAAATTAATAAAAACCTGGACTCTATACTAACAGAAATAATTCAGCAAAATTGCCCTGAAGTCCTACAACAAGAGGGCAATATAGACATTGAAAGGATTCATAGAACACCTGCAGCACTCGATCAAGAAAGGAAAACACCAAGAAACATCATTGCAAAATTCAAGAGTTTCCAAGCAAAAGAAAAAATCTTACAAGAAGCCAGAAAGAAACAATTCAAATATCAAGGAGCAACAATCAGGATCACACAGGATCTGGCAGCCTCAACACTAAAAGACCGCAAGGCGTGGAATACAATATTCAGAAAGGCAAGAGAGCTGGGCCTGCAACCACGGATCAACTACCCATCAAAATTGACTATATATTTCCAAGGGAAAGTATGGGCATTCAACAAAATTGAAGAATTCCAGGTATTTGCACAGAAAAGACCGGGGCTAAATGGAAAGTTTGATATCCAACCACAAAAATCGAGAGAAACCTGAAAAGGTAAATAAGATACAGAGGGGAAAGAAAGAAAACTTATAATTTTTAAATTTGCCTTTTTAAGGGCCTCAGTGAGATCTAATTATCTGTATTCCTTTGTAGAGAAATGTTATGTTTAATTCTCTGTAGTGAACTCTATTCACTATTATAATATTCACTATTATGGTAATCAGAAGAATAATTAACAGGGTGAGGGTGGAACACTAAATAATCTAAGATGGCATGGGGGATGCGAAAGAGGGGGAGAATAGCAGGGGTCACCAAGAGAAACTTGAGCGAATAAGAAAATAGAATATTCTATTACACACAAAGAGGGCAT
>NC_058130.1:120462520-120463585 GCF_016433145.1 Gracilinanus agilis | reverse complement strand
TGGAATAGACTTGGGGTAAATGACATCAGCAAGACAGTGTATGATAAACCCAAAGAGCCCAACTTTTGGGACATGAATCCACTATTTGACAAAAACTGCTGGGAAATTTGGAAAACAATATGGGAGAGATTAGGTCTAGATCAACATCTCACACCCTACACCAAGATAAATTCAGAATGGGTGAACGACTTGAATATAAAGAGGGAAACTATAAACAAGTTAAGTGAACACAGAATAGTATACTTGTCAGATCTCTGGGAAAGGAAAGACTTTAAAACCAAGCAAGAGTTAGAGAAAATTACAAAATGTAAATTAAATGGCTTTGACTATTTTAAACTAAAAAGTTTTTGTACAAATAAAAACAATATAGTCAAAATCAGAAGGGAAACAACAAATTGGGAAAAAATCTTTATAATGAAAAACTCTGACAGGGGTCTAATTACTCAAATATACAAGGAGTTAAAGCATATGTATAAAAAATCAAGCCATTCCCCAATTGATAAATGGGCAAGAGACATGAATAGGCAATTTTCAGGTAAAGAAATCAAAAGTATCAATAAGCACATGAGAAAGTGTTCCAAATCTCTAATAATTAGAGAAATGCAAATCAAAACAACTCTGAGGTATCACCTCACCCCTAGCAGATTGGCTAAAATGAAAGAAGGGGAGAGTAATGAATGTTGGAGGGGATGTGGCAAAATTGGGACATTGATGCATTGCTGATGGAGTTGTGAAATGATCTGGCCATTCTGGCTGGCAATTTGGAACTATGCCCAAAGGGCTATAAAAGACTGCCTGCCCTTTGATCCAGCCATACCATTGTTGGGTTTGTTCCCCAAACAGATCATAGATAAACAGCCTTGTATGAAAATATTTATAGCTGCGCTTTTTGTGGTGGCAAAAAACTGGAAAATGACGGGATGTCCTTCAATTGGGGAATGGCTGAACAAATTGTGGTATATGCGGGTGATGGAATACTATTGTGCTAAAAGGAATAATAAACTGGAGGAATTCCATGCAAATTGGAGAGACCTCCAGGAACTGATGCAGAGCGAAAGGAGCAGA